>NC_084837.1:41715265-41870265 GCF_033115175.1 Lepus europaeus | reverse complement strand
ATGCTAGCTAAGATTTCAGAGCTCTGCAGCTAATTACTATGTACCTTACAGGACAGTTAAATTGAAGTTGAGTCCTCTGTCTTTGCTGCCATTTGCTTTGTCCATTACTTAACAGATTCTGCACTTTTGGTAACAAGGTGTTGCTACTATCGCTAAAATAAACACTGCACTGGGAGGAAATGGCATTTTAATATATCGTAACTTGACGTGTATTGCTTTTGCTAAAAGGAAAGTTAAAAAAAATTTAAACAATAATTCAACTGGAGTCTGTTAAAAAGGGATAGAAATGTATGCTTTCCAGGAAAGTTATAAACTGCTGGTTGAAACAGCATTAACCTTTAATTAATTAAATTCCTTTATAGAAAAAGGCAAAATCACATGCACATAATTCCACGCAGGCATTGGTCTTTCTGGATATATTTGCAAATATACGTTGGTGTGTTTTTGTCTTCCTCCTCTTCTTTTGCAGTAGAGTGATATTGTTGAAAAAAAGTGCCCCCCTCCCCCTTTTTTTCCTTAAAATTCCTTTCTGAGTACAAGCTGGTGAGTTCTGCTTTTATTTACTCCTCTGCCTGGTTTAGTGCATTTTTCCTTTCATGGTTTTCAGTTTTAAAATCATCAGGAAGGCTTGGTGGCTATGAAGGCTGCTCTCTGAAATGGACCCTGAGTGGATGCCGGATGGAGCCGGGACTGTTTGCTGCCGGGCATGGTTCGGGGGAAGCCATTATCGCTGTGTGCTCACTCCACATTCATCTTTGGTCTCGTTTTGTGACTGCCTAGCTAGTGTGGTTGTCTTCCTCAGAACTGGTGTGAGGACTAACTCCAGCCTGTTTCTGATGATGATTTGAAGGCCATTCTTTATGTGCCAGCCAGTGGCTGTGGCTCTTGGTGACCAGGTTTTCTGGAATTTGTTCGTGATTTCGTGGCCTCGCTGTGCCCTATGGACACTTTGAGGAAGACTTTGGAGTATAGAAGGGGCTCCCTTAAGGACCACATGAAAGCACCTGTTGATTGTTGACCACGCGAATAAATGGAGCCCCACAGCCCACTGTTGCTGGTTTGTGATGAGGCCTGCTTCACGTGTGTGAGCGTGGTTGGCGGGAGGAGCCTGAACCGGACCACAAGGCCTTGCAGCCGTCCTGAGGCTTCCCTGCTAGCTGTAGGCCTCATCTTTACGAATCGCTGTTATTTGTAGTCAAGGTAGACACAGCAGGCGGCACAGCGGTGACTGCCAGGGAAAGTCACTAGGGGGATTCTCATAACAAGGAAATATTGGCAAATAAATGATGAAGAAGGGGAGGAAATCCCCAAGATGTTCAATTGCAGTGCTGTCTCCGGGATGATTAATGGTATTGTGTATTTTAGTGAAGACGCTTATCTGAATTGTCTTGAAACTAGAGACTACGTTTAATAGCGCCTATAAAAAGCATACGGTGTACAGGCATGCTGAAGAGAGGACGCCGTGGATTCAGTTTTTATTTTCCTGAGTGAGTACTTTCTCCAACTAAGTGGTTGGCCTCCGATGATTAGAAAGCTGGTGTTACTGTATGTTTTATACAGCATGTGCTCTTTGTGTTATATTTCAAACACTAGTTGGCACCTATATGGTTCTCCTCCCTAGAGGGCTAAAGATTTTTTTAAAAAAATAGGTATATTTTCACTGTTGTTGAAGGGTGGGCATTGGCAGCAGTAGGGAAATAATGCTGACCAGGATCCAGTCTTCCTAGGCAAACACCCAGAGTCATGGGCTTGTACCAGGGGAACTGCTGAACTTTCATTAATTATGGGCTCAGTGAAAATAAAAAAAAAAATTCTCTTCACTTTTGGTGGTGGGGTGCCTGTCTTGGAAGATTCCTTAGCTTTTATTTCAAGCCATAAATATCCCAATTCTAGGCCTTGAATTCTCACTTGCCAGGAGTGATCAGTTAGTAGGCTTAGCAGGGGCAAATTTGGGCAAGTTACCTCACCTCCTTGGCCCTCGGTATTCATAGTTAGATATCAGAATAGATACAGTCAAATGGTGCAATTGTGTTTTCAGTGGGCTTACAGTGTCTTTCAAAGTCTGGATTATGACCCAACTAGGAGGAAATGAATTCAAAGCAGTGGATCTTGGTCGACATGTTTAGAATGAATAGAAAATTTAATGCATTGCACTTAGTGTGTTGTATTTGAGGAGTCCTCTCTTCTCTTCGTGTCATCTAGTTGTGCATGAGTATAGCCCAGTGCATATACATGTGTATAGTGGTGGGGGGTCATGAGGTAAAATGTTTCTTAATGCGTGTCTTATCCAAAAAAGAATGTATGCCATTGTCATAGAGTTGAGTAGGTAAGTTTGGAAGCATAATATAACAGGTGGGTATGTAAGTGTTCTGTCATTATGGGTTCAGGATACTCTGGCTTATAAAGAAAGAAATGGTTTTGTGGGAAGGTATCAGGAATGAGGAGGCCGTACCCAGTGAAGTGGAACCAGCTGTGCACCCCTCTTCTTCCTTGACCCCACACTAAGGACTTGAAGTTGGGGCAAGTATTTGCACCATGGAATTAGCAAATGATGCAACTCAGGTGCTGTCCTATTCCCAACTGGCTGTTGAAAATTGACCAGCATCTCATTGCTCATATTTCTTCCAGCTATAACTCTATAGTTTTGTGGTTAGTGTGAATCATCTCGGATCTGAAGCTATGTGTTGCATTTACGTTTCTTTGGAATTATAGAAATAATCAGACAGTTTCAACAATGAATTTAATAGCCAACAGGAGTATAATGCCTGTGATTATTCCAAAAGGTCTATAATTGATTATTTCAAAATAATTGTGTCAGTTACTCTAGTTTCTTAGTGCTGATTTTGGTACTTCCAATTTAAAATTTCAATTTGTAATTTATCGACTTTCTTGGCATAGTATAGAAAGAATGGGGTTTTAAAAATATTAATCATACTGGAAATCTTTTACACATCTCATTGTTTTAAGATAAGCAGTTATTTTGCTGAGGTCTCAAACTTTTTCAGTTTTTTTCCCAGACCCCTTATCCCTTTTGCACTTGTCTTTTGGAGTTCATGATAGTATCTCTGTCTTAGCAAGTTCACTTGTGAAGTAATAGATTTGATTGAGAGATGCCAAAGTTCTTTGCCAACTAAAATAGTTCTCAATTCTAGAATTTTCCAATACAAAAGCATTACAGAGTCTGAAAATAGAGAAAAGCCTTTGAACTTGATTTTTTTAAAGAAACAGAAAACTTTCGCTGAGTCCTAGGAAAGAAGTATTCATTGACATGAGGAGGAGTTGTGTAATAAGCCCATCGAAAATCACCTGGGTTAAGAAAATTTGTGGGAAAAGATAAGCAGGAGGAGTCAAGTGAGCCAGGCCTTTGTCGCCTCAGTCTGTGTTGCCATGCACCCATTGCAACAGTATTTAGGAAGGGTTGCGTTTGAGGACACAGGAACTCGAATTGCTAACATTTACTGAGCGTTCGCAAAGCCCTGCAGTACCTGGGTTGAATCCCCGGTTCCTAGACTCCGCACGCAGCCACGATGGAGAAGCCCTGATTGAGAAGGTGTCCGTGATAGATTTAGTTGTCACTGAAAGCAGCAGCAGCAGCATTGGCAGAGTGGCGAGTTACGTCTTTGTTGAGCTGTCTTCTCCATCCCAGGCTCCTGTCCCGCCTCTGCGAATTTCATTCCACATGGGTCCCTGGTTAGTGTTGCAAGCCTGGGCCGCATCCTTGGCGGCGGCGGGGGGGGGGGGGGGGGGCATTCTTGTTTGCTCCCCTCCTAGCAGATCAGCCTTTGTGAACTGAGAAGGTTACTGTCTGAGGACCATTTGCATTTTCATAAGCAACTCTAGGTGAGCCACTGCAGGAAAAAGGGGGTCTTTTTTTGCATTTGGATAATTTCAGATACCAAGACAAGGCTTAGAAAAATTAATTTAGGGCCGGAGGGAAGTTAAGTTTCTCCTTTGCCTGAAAATAGTGAACATGGGGTGTGAGGGTTCTACTCGGTACAGGGTGAAGGCTGGCCGTGGGCCAGAAGCAAGAGTTTGGTAATGGAGAGATTCAGACTCCAAGGAGGGAAGGAATTAACAAGGACCAGGGGCGAGCAGAGGAGAGGGAGTGAGGGAGAAGGGGCCTCGGCAGGTTTTTCTCAGCTGTGCTGTGCCACGCGGCGTGCTAGGCATGTTCCCGTGCTATCCTAATTAAGGAGAACAAGACAGATGCCTTGTCGGGCGACGTGCTGGGCGGTGGAGGATCACCTGTGCTGAAGGCAAAGGGAGGCTCAGAAGGCTGGGAATTCTCTGGCTGGTTGTGGAACCCGATTGATTGATTGATTGCTGGTACAGTCCTCTTTCCGCAACGACCCCTCCCACCGTTAGAATAGCGTATGCCTGTTGTGCTTGGGTCAGTAAATAACCAAGAATGGAGAAAAGAGTTAGAGATAGCCAATGAATTTCGTAAAAGGCCCTGGAGAGAATCTGCATGTTAAACAGACATTGCACTTGATAGCAAGAACTGCTGCAAGCCTTTTGATACCCAGGTGGGTTCTAATTTCTGCATCGTGCCTCTCAGACCCCAGCATGATTCCTATTGGTTTCTCCCAGTTACTTTCAGCATCAAGCCGATGATTCTGGCTGTAAATGGCTTACAATGACACATCTTGGTAATGTGGATGATAGGAAAGTGCACTGTGTAGGGCTTATTCCAGGCTGGTGTAAAAATCAACTAATTTATTCGTATAGCAAATATATCTTAATCCTCACGCACAGGCCTGGTGCTGTTCTACACCAACTGTGCCACAGCGACTTATTCAGAGGAGACCAAGAACACTCTGCACCCCAGGGGTCTGAAGACTGAGATACCAGCCAGTAACTAGGATTCTGCATGACTCGTGCCCTGAGAGGGACAAGTAGCATCATCAAGGGGTCATTTAAAAAAAATTTTTTTGAGAAGCATAGACAGAATCAGAGAGAGGCAAAGACACACAGACTGACAGACACAGAAGGAGAGAGAGAGAGCCAGAAAGATAGAGTGAGCGCTCCCATCCACTGGTTTACTCTTCAAATGGCTGCAATGGCTTGGGCTAGGTCAGGCTTATGGTGGGAGCCAGGGAGTCGATCCAGGTCTCCCATGTAGGTGATAAAGACCCAGTCACTTAAGCCTTCTGGGGTGTTCATTAGCAGGAAGCTGGAGCCAGGAGCCAGAGCCGGGATTCAATGGCAGGAAGTCTCATGTGGGTTGTAGGCATCCTAACCCTTAGGCTAACTGCTCGCCCCTGCAGGGGATATTTTTAACAAAGTAGTTTCCCAGGTCCTCATGGTGGAGGAGGTATTTGAGTTGGGAGAGGAGCTAAAAGACAGACTTTTGGTGTAGTGAATGGCCAATGGCTCACGCAAGAGTGGAGGGCTGGGGCCAGGAAGTGAGGTGGAAGAATGGAGCCCGGGGAGGAGTCTTCATGAGGGCGGGTGGGCAAGCACTGTGTGCAAGGGAGTCTCTGTGGAGGATAGCATTAGATCTCCTGTGGTGGGAGCATCCACAGCTTCAGCTCCCCTCTTGGGTCACAGTACAATCATGAGAAGTATGGGAAGTTGTGCTGCTGGCTTCAAGTTCTTTTTCATTTAAAAATAACTTGGGGGACTCTTCCAATAGGAAATCCAGGTTAGGTCCTGTGTACAAATTCATTGCTTTCCCTAAGTGGAGGTGCTCCAAATTCTGCCTTTTTCCTTGTAGACCACTTGTAATTCAAAGTACACGAATGCCAGACGGTAAAAATGGATAGGCACAGGCAGCAGGCAGCATGATTTAAAATGAAAGAATATTAATTGGCTTCACCGGAGTGTATATTTTCATTATAAGAAAAGTGACTACCTAGATAAAAAAAAAAATTGGTTAGTGACACACCTGCAGTATGTATGAGAACTCTAGAAACTTGAGAACAGAAAGTGAAGGTCAAGGTGAGAGCAGAAGAGCTACAATGAGCCTTTTGTGGACTTGCTGTTGAACAACAGTGTTCAAAATCACTAACAGGTGGTTTCGGAGAGGCAGAGATGTGAATGTGCCTGTGCTGATACTTTAAAAATAATACAGGAAGCTTAGTTATATGTAAACTGTGGCTTTAATAGTCTCCTGACTTTAAGAATAGCTCATTCTGTGTCGGGTTTTTAATGTGTCTTGCGTGAATCTTTGGATTTCGTGCACTAGAGTGGAAGAATTACATTTTATTCTTTGCCTGTGAACAACCTATTTTAAGAGAGCCACAAGTCTGTGCGGTAGTACTTATTCATTGCTAGAGGTGATTAAATTTCCTGGAAATGGATCTGGGTTTGATTCTGAGCCTATAATTATTAGACAAGCGACAGTTGGCTAAATTACTTAAATTTTTAAGCTTCTGTTTTCTCATCTTTAAGGTAATAATAACTGTTTCATAAGATGTTTTGAAGGTCAATCTAATGATCAATATAATAGCTAATATTATTAATTTAAGATTTATTTATTTAAAAGGAAGAGTGAAAAGGTGGGATGGGGAGAGAGATAAAGAACGGCATCTCCCATACCCTGGTTCTCTCTCCAGATGATTGCAACAGCCAGGGCTGGACCAGGCTGAAGCCAGGAGCCTAGAACTCCATCTGGATCTCCCACATGGGTGGCAGGGACCTAAGTACTTTGACCGTCATCCACTGCCTTCCCAGCCACATTGATAGGATGCTGGATCAGACGCAGAGTAGCCAGGCCTCGAACCTGAACTCTGAAATGGGATGTGAGCATTCCAAGCACCATCTTCATTTAGCGCACCACAATGCCCTGCCTATTACTGATGTCTTACCAGATGTTGATGTCAGGCTCTGTGCTAATGGCTTACCATATTTTATTTTTAAAACCTTGCATCAGGTATGATTATTATGCCCATGTTACAGAAAACAGTCTTATTGAACTGCAGAAACTGAAGATTAAGAAGGTAGTACACAGTGGCTTAGCATCACCAAACTGGCCCATTGGCCAGATCTGCTCCCTACTTCGCCCTACTCATCATGGTAAATAGACTTTATTGGCACATGGCCACAGCCATTCATTTACGTATTGTCTGTGACTCCTTCCTGCTGCCGTTACTTGAGTAGTGGTGACTGAGATCATATGATTCAGAAAACCTCATATGTCACCTACTTCAAAAAGTTCATGGAAAATGGAATTGAATTTATTTTAATGTAAAAAAAAAAATTGAGATCCATGCATGTGAGGGGCCTTGAGAAAGTTGGTGGGAAATATTTATTATGAAAAAACTATGCATGGATTGTAAAAATTTTTACACCAAAATAAGCCTCAACTTTAAATTTAATTTTTCTGTGACCTTTTGAAGTACCCTCATATTTACTGTCTGGCTCAGAAAGTGTGCTGACTTTGGCATTGGACCTTGAGCGCTAAGTTTAAACTACAAAATGCTCAGGCTGGTGCTTGGTGTATATTATGTGCTCACTAAATGAGTACCACTTTGCTAGTCTCTCGCTTTGGGTTCAACTACTCACCTCAAAGAGCTGTTGATTGCCAGATGGAAAACATGAGCGTGCAGCCTTCAGATAAGTTACTATGATGAGGACCGTGCTGATGAACTTCAGGTTCGAAAAGGAACACATGTGGAATTGTGGGTTATCCTTACGTGATACTGTGTTTTCTGGAACATAAAGATGTTCCATTTTTATGGCAATAAAAGTATAGTATTCCACTACAAGGCGTGATTGTGAACTGTGACCATGCAGCATCTCTGTTACTATCACATACCAGAAAATCCCTTTTAAAAAATTTAATACCTTCTTTATGAAAAATAGTTTACTGTAGAAAAGCCACGTACAAGAAGTACTATGATCTGTGTTAAACATAGTGTGTTTGCCATGGAAAACAGCATGTACCAGGGTTTACTTCTTTTAATGAGACACACCTCTCCTCACAGTCGCACCAACCACAAAGCGATGAGATTATGTTTTTAACTTTACCCTACTCAGAATGTTTATTGCCCTGTGTTTTTTGGTTGATTCAGTGAATTCCTTGTTCTATGTGCAGTAAATGGGCTTGGATTTGTGTTACTTTGAAGTTTGCAGGGCAGTCTCTGGTGGGCCTTGAACTTGAGCCGAGGGGTTATCTTGGAAGTGCTTTGTACTAGGTCTAATGCCATGGCTCTGTGTTGGTGAGTGGCATCTTTCTTAGATAAGTTATGTTGTGATACTTTATCCTCTTCCTTGGAACTGCGCTTTTTGAATGACGATGCAATATATTGTCATTCTGGAGTGTTTAGAAAATGCCAGAAAGCAAAATTTAAAAAAATTTTTTAAAAAAGCATCAGTGTCACTTGTAATTAATTGTGCCACCCGAAGATAGCCACTGTTAGCAATCCATTTTTTTTATCTTGCAGTCTTCTGTATAATTGAATGTATTGACATGCATAGCAACTTTTAAAGGGATACATTCATGTATGGTGCTGTTTTCTCTTGAATTCATCCCCAAACGCCCCCACCAGGAAAATCCTGGGGCCAATATGCTAACCCGTACCTATCAGATTATTTAAGGGGTGCTGGAATCTGTTTGGTCAGCTTCCATATAGAAACCATGACATGTGGAGAGACCCTCTCTGACATCACTCACACTGTTTTTCTGGTAGAGTTGCTATCCACTTTTTGGGTTTTTTGTTTGTGTTGGGATAATTTAAGTTGCTTGAGGAAGAGCTAGTGATACATTGACTAGTACAAAGATTTTTGGCAGAAAAATCTTTCCTGATCACCTCAGTGCTGCTTTTTGTCTATAGGTAGTATGTATTGAAATGGGAAGGTCCTTTGGCAAGTTTTAAAATTCAGTTAGTGGTAGAAGGGTGAGTGGTTTAAATACACAGCTTTTTTTTTTTATTTATTTAAACATCAGAAAATGTGTATGTATGAGAAGGAACTGCTGAGTGATGAGATAAAGTTTCCCGGCTGCATTACCCACTCATTCTCTCACGTGCTCTGTCTGCTGCATCACTCACTAGGTCGCAGAAAGAGAATTGTGTGGACTGTTCAGCATGAAGTTCAGATGTAGCTCTCAAAACACTAGGGACTGGGTCCTTGAAGGATTTTGGTTCAATGACCAGCGTGTTAAGAAAAGTCTTTCCATGGGCAAACTTGAGACTTGTGTGATTCAAAAACAAGTTTGATGAGAATTCCTTGGGCTGGAATGCTTGGGGTTTAGGCGACGAAATGAACTATTACTGGATCTTTTTGAAGATCCAATTTCCCTTCCCCTCCCTGAGCCCAGTTACACAGGATCCCTGGTCCTTACCCTATGCTGCGTCTCACAGGGAATACTGAGGAGCAGTCTAGGTCTCTGAGCAGCCATTCTCATTCGCTTGCATCTCTGCCAGCAAGAGCTTTATAACAGCCTCGTTTCCTTACTGTTGCCTGTCAGGCGAGCTCATGGTGAGTCTCAGCCAACTGCATGCCTTGAAATAGGGAAATCTATAATCTTTTTGATGATTCTTCTCTCGGCTTTCTTCCTTCAGCTCCAAAAAAATAAACAACAACAACAACAACAAAACTTGTTTTAAGAATGAAATTGAGTTAGCGTGGCTGCATGGGTTGTGTGTGCCGTGGGCATTGTCTGGATCTCCTGATGAAGAATCTGTTTTGCCATCATTGTGGGTGGGGCTCTGCTCGCTTCCAGGATGAAGCAGCATGCTTTTGCAGGGGCTGCCCACCTGCTGGAAGGCTTGCAGTGTGGAAAATTGGAAGCAGGAGCTTTGATCCTCATTGCCTGCAGAAATTCACCAAGTGTCCGAAGTCTTGAATTAGTATCAGCAAAAGGGGTTGCTTTCTTGTCACCCTGTTTTTAAAAGGAGAAGTTTGGAGACTCAGCCAGTGGAGATGGGAATGGAATGTAGAGTGTATTTCTGGGCTGCTTGTAAACTTCATGACCCATAAATTCATCCAACAGCAAGTTTGTTTACCGCCGGTCCCGAATGCTGCTCGCCCGGAGATAGTAACGACTCATAACAACCTGGAATGAAGAATGCTGAGTTGTGTTTTTGTTTTTATTTGTCATGGTACTTGTGAAATACCTCAGGGAAGAGAAGACTAGAAAAGTAAAATTATGGGCCAGCAGATTTTAAGGAGTTTATTTTTACGAGGGTCTGGTGGCAAGTTTGGTTCACTGGTATCACAGATAATTTTATTGGGTCTCTTCAGGTGGAATTTGCAGGACACACATGTTTGCTGTGTGCAATGTCTTCAGAGCGCCAGGCTCTGAGGTGGACACACAGGGGAATGAATACAGGTGCATTTCTTCTGCCACCAAAGGGAAGCACCTGATGATGCCCAGACCTTTCACTGGGGAGCAAAGTTGATGTTTTGGGAAACAACAGAACCCTTAACTCTTGATGATGAGGTTGTGTTTTGGTTTCACCATTCTGACTTGTGTGTTGGCTGGCTTTCTGTACATAGTCATAGAGAGCTGAGGGAAAGGGCTCCAGTGATTGACCAGGCTGCCCTAGGAAGGAAAGGAAAGAACACATTGCAAATCAGTTGCTCTGTGGTTGACACAACCTTGTTGTAATTGAACTGAGCATGTGTGTTTGAAGTAGATGATGGTATTTACATCTTGAGAAAATGGAGGTCCAGAGAGGTTAGGCAAGTTGCTCAGTTCACACAGCTAATCAGGTGCCACCTGGAACTATTTGGAGGTTGCCAAGGCCCGTCTGTCAGGCCCAGCAGCTCATTCTCTTTCAACTGGATGCCGTGGCCCCATGGAACAGGATGACACCTTACCTCAGAAAAACATCCATTTCCTATTCAAGGATGGTCTATTGAAATCTATTTTTGCTAAAGAATAAGACCCCAAGGATTTTAAAGCCATACTTGAAGAGGAAGGAGATTTGTCATGTTTGAACACTAGTCATTTAAAGAATCCGAGGTCGGCACCTTTGTGTGGGAAGCCAGGCTCCCCTCCCCTCACCCCTGCCAGCATGGGGGCCGTTGGGTCTCCACCTAGGCAATTTCATCCATCCTTCCCCACGGTGATCGCACCCAATGGACGCGGCTCGACTTTGCAATCTCAAGCCCGCCCTCCTTCCAGACTCTCGGATTCTGTTTGGAAACCACTTGACATTCCCAGTTGGTTTCCACTTTATGTTAAACTGTACATGTGGTGGCCAGAAGGTGTGCAAGCATTTCCGGGGGCATTCTTGAGTGAACCTCAGAGGGACCCAGGGAATCAAATTTTGTTTTTACTTTACGTGAGATCATAAAAGTTGAGTGTCTGGGAGACTCTCCCAGCTGAGGGCTTTCTCCAAGACAACAGAATCCAGCTTCTGTCCCAGGAATGTCCTCTTCTACCTTGCGTTTCTTCTGTGGGATCTTCATCTTGACAATTGCTCAGTTCTCTGTCTTGGAATCTTTACCTTTCATTCTGCTTTGCTCTTGGCTGAAATATTCTGTCTGTAGCATGATTTCTTTTAGAATTCCTCACCTCTTTCCCATCTCCCAAATTCAAGCTATTATTTCATGGCTAGATGGGTGCACTCTACTAATGGGTCTTCTCATCAGTTTGATCCAGATAAAGGAAAACTTGAGTCCTATATATACAAACTGCCATGGTCATGAATGCAAAAACTTTGCTGTCTAGGCTACCTCATACATAATTACCAGGTTAAAATACTGTTTCTCACCCATGTATTTGCTTAACGCTTAGATTGGTCATTCTCAAGGGATGGTGTCTATTGTCTTAGCTTAGTGTTGTAAATCCACCAGTCCTGTTCCCGTCTGCTTTTGGACCCCTTCCTCCTCCTTGCCCTGCCAAGTTTTTCTTCCTCATCACTAGCTCTCTGCTCCTGTCCACCTGCTCTTGTTAGGCACAACACGTTCACTGACTCCAGTCCTGGCTCCTCTGTGAGGTCTTCCTAACCTAATTTGATCCACATGGGTTTCTTTCATCTCTTAGTTAGATGAACCAATTGGGTGTCTTCTTCTATAGCCAAGGACTATTGTTTGGGATATCTTAGTGAACAGAAGTACAAATCTTTGCCCTGTTTGTTAGATGACATTAGCAACAGGAAATAAAGAACACATTTTTAAAATGCAGGCCATCCTGTCGTCTGAGGTCATCAAATATAAAAGATTAAGAAGGAATTAGGAGCGCTGGGGGTGAGATGGGTCAGTTGTGGTTTTGAATAGGGAAAGCCCATATAAAATGATGACATTGGAGCAAAGAGTAGAAGAAGTGAGAGTTAGGCATCCAGATCGCCAGGAGCAGTATTCCAGGGAGTGAGCAACTGATGCAAAGGCTCTGAAGCAGCAGAGTTCTAGATGCGCTCAGAGAGCACTGGGGAGGCCAGGGTGGCGGGGCGTGGATAGGCAGGGAGGACGGTAGCAGGAGGCCAGTGAGGGAGGTGCACTGGAGCCAGTGCAGGACGTGGACAGCCATGGGCTCGACCTCTGCCTGAAATGGGACCCTGGGAGGATTTGGAATGAGGAACAGTGGGATCGAACTGATTTTGATGGTCATTCTGGCTGCTAGCTGAGTATCCGAGGGTAAGGGTGGAAGCAGGGTACCCAGCTCAGGGCCTTTTCCTATCACTAGGGTGACTGATACCAAATATGCAGGAGTGGAAGTGGTGAGAAAATCTGGATTTTGATGTGTTTTGAGGGAAAAGCCAACTGGATTTCCTGGTGAATCAGGTTGGGGAGGGTAGGATATAAACGAGAGAGAGATTGAGATTGAATCTTGGATTGAATCCTAAGGTATCATTTACTCTGTGTCATGTGTGTGGCAGCACTCAATCGTGTATGCAAATAAATACTTCTCAAGAACTCATAAACTTAGCGATGAGGCATGACATACACTCACAGAAGTTAAATGGGAAGAGGCTGTGTGTGTTTGTAATCTCAATCAAATTCCATTAAAATTCTTTACGATACTTACTCATTAATTCACCCCTCAAACTTTTTAAAAGGTCCTTGTTAAAGCCCAGTGATTGTCTTACATCTCAGTAGTGCTGAATGCAATTAGAGAATTTCAGTGCAGTGGATAAATGTGCAGGCTTTGATTGGAGACTGATGTATACAGACCCAATTTCCTTACTTCTTTGATGATCTTCTTATCTGCAAAATGGTGGTGGTACTATCTTGTAGGACTTAACGTGAGATTAAGTTGACTGCTGCCTACAGAGTGCTTAGAACAATGCCTGGCATATACCCAGTGCTAAAATAGTGTTTACCATTCTCAAGTGCTCAGGGAAACTTTGTGGAAAGAGAATTTAACAGAGAGAGTAATTGACCACCTCTTGTTGAATCACCCATGGTCAAAATCTATCAAGAGACATGGTTAATAAACGTGAATAATGAGGTTTGTAGTAAACCTTACTCTCAAGTTAATGGTTAAAAATAACAGAATTGCATTGTCATCAGTCTGATTTATCTGCCTCTTTAGAGGTAGGCTGGGAAGTTGGTCAACAACACTTGTGGGTACATTTGATTGACAGACTGGCAAGCAGAATATAAATATCTAACACATAAAAGATCAATGTTTTCTTATTATTTTTTAGCTTAAAATGTTGGGTGTGTATTAAAATGAGAAAAATAATTTTCAGGATAGATATGACTTTCCTAGTACATAAAAGCAGGAGATCACATCACAGAGGGGATATTATTTTTTGCCCAAATACAGGAAATTACTATTTTTGCCTCCATGTTTATATTTTGATACCTAATATCTCCCTTTTTTTTTTCCTTTCATGTGGTGGTTGTTCCTTTCATTCCTACTATTATCAGCAACTTACTTGGCTTCCCAGTCCAGGAAGAAGCAGATGTTAGTGCTGGGTGGCTCGGGCAGACATCTTGAATGTTAGAGGTGGTTTGGAGAGCAGTTTAGCTCTGCTCTTGTTGGGCTAGGCACTCAGGTGCTGTGTGAGCTCCGTATTCCTGATCCCATTCCATACCGCCTAAATGGCAGTGAATGAGTAGCAGGTATATATTGAACAGGGAAGCCTTTTTGTTTAGCTTTGTGGATCATGATTTGTAAGTGGCCTGCCATCAGAACAGCTCCATTGCTCATGATTGCAGTCCCTGGCACGGAGGTGAGAGCATCGAGCTGCCAGTTGGAAAGCTGAGGATGCCTTCTTTGTTCTGGAAGCAGGCCTGTATTCACGCAGTACTGGGCTAGTTAAAACTATTCGATGTATAAAAAGGTGACTACTGTGAATTAAAAAGATAAGGGGACTTCAAAAATTTCATGGAAAATGAGTATTATGAAAAGCTGTGCATGGATTTCAAAAATTTTTATACCAAAAAACCAATTTTTATTCCATTTCCACGAACATGTTCACATTACCTTAAGTTTGATAGGTTAAAGCACAAAGGATGCTTAAGAGAGACTTTGTGCTGTGTACATATAAATATATTAAATTATGTTTGTGATAACCTTTTGAAGTATGTAACAGTGTACTGACTTTTTATCAAGGTTCAGAAATCTTTTTTTTTTTTAAATAACATTTGTTTATTTATTTGAAAGGCAGAATTAGAGGGAAAGGCAGGTCTTGCATCTGTTGATTTATTCCCCAAATGACAGCAATGGCCGGAGCTGGACCAGGCCAAAGCCTGGAGCCAGGAGCTTCTTCCAGGCCTCCCACATGGGTGCAGGGTCCAAGTACTTGGACCATTTTTCACTGCTTTCCCAGGCACCTTAGCAGAGAGCTGGATCAGAAGTGAAACAGGCAGGTCTCAAACCAGTACCCATATTGGATGTGGGCACTGCAGGCAGTGACTTTACCTGCTATGCCATGGTGCCACCAGCCCCCAGAAATCTTTTTTTCTAATACGGAATACAGAAGAGTATGGCAGATTGCTTAGAACAAAGCCTGGCATATACCCAGTGCTAAAATAGTGTTTACCATTCTCAAGTGCTCAGGGAAACTTTGTCGAAAGAGAATTTAACAGAGAGAGTAATTGACCACCTCTTGTTGAATCACCCATGGTCAAAATCTATCAAGAGACATGGTGAATTTTTTTGTTATTCGTATCTGCGAAAAAGAACTAATTTAAGCCTCTATTCATTTTCCTGGGTTTGATCTGTACCACCTAATGGGCAGAATTTACTCCATGACACATTGATCTGGAAAGTTGGTCCACAGTTGACTTGCTGTCAAGTGATTCTGGTACAGGCATGGAACCTCATAAATGAATGATTTATCATCTTTAGGAACAGCACAATCATCATTATTATTTAATATTTTTGAGTATCAAAGAATATGCATGTACCTTGGTAAAAAGGCATAGATGGAATTGAATAGTAAAGGAGAGCCTTCTGCCCTAAAGAAACATTTCTTTTTTTTTATTATACATTTTTATTAGGGTATTGTATAATTTTCAAGCTAATAAGTCTTTTTTGTATGTGTACTTAAAGCATAACAAAATAAAAGTATTTCACAAAAGAAGTCATTTCTTGATCAACACTGACATGGTCCTACAGTTTTCCATGGTCACAAACCATGATGAGGCTGTTGATGTATTTTTAGGAGAGACTGTTCTGTGGTTGAAGAGACAATTTCAAAATGTTTCCTAAGTTAAACATTTTAAAGTAAATCTTCTAGTGAAGACATTTAATTGCATTGGACAATAGAAATAATACTTGGGAAACTATCTGCAATAATTAAGATTATTAAGGCTACCAATAGTAGCAATGTGAATCTTACTGCATTCTGGAGCAATGATTAAAATAGTAGGCATTGGAATTTTAACTGGCTTAATTAGATGAATTAATGCCGTTGTTACTTACTGTTCAGCATATCCAAACCACAAAAGTGACAAAATCTATATACAACATATTAGATGGAGTCTTAATAATAGGATAATTTGCTGAAAATTATTTGAATATAAAATAAACTAGAGTAGCCAAGCCATTTAATGCTGTAAGTTGCATGTTTTCTTCATATTTCTGAAAAAAGGATTCTGTGTTGGTTTCTACTAAAAGAATGCTTCATTTTTACTTTTTGAATAGATGCTAGAAAATATTAATATTTTAGCTCTTTAATTGTAATATTCTGGACTAATTGATGAGAACCCAGCTCTCCCTAAAAAGAAATGGATTTAAAATTCCATTTAGAAAATAATCTCAACTGGTCAAATTATGCCCAAAGCATTGCAATAGAAATCACTGTATCATAATCTGACATTTAGATGAGCCTATAATATGGACATGAAAACATAATAAATTGAAGTTGTCATTTAATAAAGGTGAAATGTTCTTTCCAGTAGGAATGTAGTGCCAGCTAATGCCACCTAAACAGCAATGTGAACTACTATACTTGTTTCTTTCCTTAGAGAACCCACAATCTAATTTGGATTCAGTTCCAAGTGAACATGTGTTAGGTGCTCCTACCTAACCCTGAATGGATATTTTACTGCACCACAAAACCAGAGCATAATTTGTCTTAGACCTTAGTTTAGAGCTGAAATAGCAGAGGATACCATGGGTCAGGATGGAATTGGCAAGGATGTGTGAGAACATGACCTGCTGCCTACTGGAGCCGGTATCTGTGGGCTTCTGGTTTCTTGGAAATCACTGATAGTGAATTCCATGCCTGGGCTCTTTTTCTGGGTCAGGAACCTTGATATGCATTCTTTTGTGTAAACTTATTTGTGATGCATATTTTAATCGATTTTTTACTTATAAAAGAGATGCACATTAATTTTTAAAATCTTAAAGTAGTTTTTTGAACACAAAAGACTTTTAAGAAATTATGTTTATACCCTAAAAGGAAATAGAATTATGTAAGCATTATTATACAAGCATTATTTAAATTATGGTGATACAACTTCTGGATTTTGATGTTCCATTTTAGTTACTGGACAACTTGGTAATGGTTTATTTGGGGAAAAAGGAATATATTGGGGGAGGACATGGTAGTTTTGAAAGGTACTTGGTTGTTTCAGGAACAAATAGTCATTTATCAAGGACATTTATCTCTTCTGTGGAAACTGTACATATCCTCCCTCTCAAGGAAATTGCAGGCCAGCAGGGTTATAAGACATAGTTTATTAGGTCCATACATACTTAGTGAATACCCACTAAGTACCAGGAATTTTTAGGTGACAAATAGTCAGTGGTGAACAAGATGGCCAAAGTCCCTGTAGTATGGAGTTCGCGCTCAGACAGTATGCAGGTGCACATTAATCTTAAAAGGAAGTGTTCCACTGTATGAAGAAAACTAACTCAGGACAAAAGGCTGGAATGTGGCAGGTGATTTTGACAAGTGATAGAGCATCTGAGATGTCCTAAGAACTACTCTGGAATGCACATCTACCAAGAGTTTGCATCTGGCATTTTCTGTACATTGAATATTCTGAAGTATTGGGACCAAAGAACAATGGGATTTGTGGGGTTTTCTAGCCTGTTTTTGTATGGAGTGCACGAGAGTGAGGAGCCAGCCAGGATGACCAGCAAGTAGGGAGACAACATACATTTTCTATGCATGCAGGCAAGGACTATTTCAGTATTTAAGGGAAATTATGTGAATGCAGGGTCGGGTAGAGGGATCATGTCTTCTGACTCAGGGATTTGAAGACTGCAAAGTCTGAGAACTACTGTTCTAGGTCCCGGATGGGCACTGTGGTTCATGTGCTTTTCTACCACATTCAACAGGATTCATCAAGAAACATGTTAGCAAAAATTATATTTCCAATTATATATCATCTCTTTGTATATATGTTAAAGTACTGAGACTAACAAGATAGCAAACATTCTTGGGTCTAAATAGATGGCTAAAATGGTTCTTATGTTTTCATTATTAAAAGAAATGGACAGCATTTAATTCACATTGTACTAGACAAGAAATAAGTATATGTTAATGTTGCAGGATAGGTGTGTAAGCCAGTGGTGAGAAGATGGGCGACTTTCATCTCTGTGTTCATTAGCAAATGCTGCTGGGCACGATATGGTATCCAACAAAAACACGTGCATATTGTGGGTGATCCTTTCTTACAGATAGACTACTCCATGAGAATAGTATGCCGAGGTGTTTGCTAAAGGCAGAATGCACTTGTGTGTTTAGAACTTTTTGTCAGCCACCATTTTGTGGGGAGGTTGTTCATAAACTTAATCTGTTAATCAACTGCAAGATTCACAGTCATGAACTTAGTCCTACCCCTAACTAGACAAATACAGGGGAAGGGAAAACCTCATATTCTTCATGATTTCCTCAGGACTTGCATTGTATTTACTCTTCTACTTTGGTGTATGAGCCCTTCTTAGTAGATGTGCGAGAGACAGAGGGAGAGCACTTCCATTTGCTGCTGGACTTGGCCAAGGCCAGAATCAGGAGCTGGGAATTCCCTCCAAGGTCTCCCACCTGTGGGGGAGGACCCCAAGTATGTGAGCCGTCGTCACTGCCTCCCAAGGTCTGCGTTTGTAGGAAGTTGTAGTCAGGAACTGGAGCCAGGAATTGGACATAGGCATTTTCTTTCTTTCGTTTTTTAAAAGATTTTACTTATTTGAGAGAGTTGCAGACAGTGAGAGGGAGAGACAAAGAGAAAGGTTTTCTGTCAGCTGTTTCACTCCCCAAATGGCCACATCGGCCGGAGCTGCGCCAATCCGAAGCCAGGTACTTCTTCTGGTCTCCCACATGGTGCAGGGGCCCAAGGACTTGGGCCATCTTCTACTTTCCCAGGCCATAGCAGAGAGCTGGATCTGAAGAGGAGCACTTGGAACTAGAACTGGCACCCATATGGAATGCTGGTGCCATGGGCGGAGGATTAACCTACTGTGCCACAGCGCCAGCCCCAGACACAGGCATTTATACTACTAGCATATTAAATACTAGCTCTGGTTTTCATGCCTTAAATTATAAAAGTACTTTAGTTATTCAAACATCAGAATTCCAAGGCTAACAGTTTTGGTAGAGATAATTACTTAAATACTTTAGGGTTTTGTAAGATTGCTACTTATTTCACTTACTATTGTTTTTGGCTTTTTGAAAAATATGTGGGCTACTAGACTCTGCACAGGGTCCTTGGACATTTTTTATTAGGTTGAGTGTGAGAACCTGAGTCTGAGTATCCTGAAGGGGAATCTAACTGTTATTAGCAAAGTGTTAGCTACCTTCACTTGTGTCATTTAAAATCATTTCAGTTCCTTTGGCAATTCCTATTTCATTTTTAATTTCTTTGCTATTATATCATTAAAATTCTTCATGACTTTTGTTTTTAAGGAGTTTTGTAAATGTGATGTGTCTCATTTTAATTCGTGTAGCTGGTATCACAAAGTATAAATAATGCTGGATTCTTCGTTGAGATTGCTGTGATATCTTGGTTCATCGGACGGTCATCTGCATTTTGTAGCTGCTGCGTCTCATTTTGGTCAACAAACTGCATTTGGTTGCTAAATACTAAGTCACTGAGCTAGTGGGAGGGGGGAGACCTTGTAGCCATACATTGTTGTAACTTCTTGATGTTTGTTGAGAGGCAATGATAAAAGGAATGCTAACACATAACTTCAAAATTCAGTAAAGCTTTAACGGATTTTATGAGGAGGCTTCAAAAAGCTCATGGGAAATGGAATTAAAGTGTAATTGGTGCAAACATTTTTCAAATTGCATAAAAGGGCTCTTTAAAAAGTTCATGAAAATACATATGCATTTGCAAATTTTTCAGCACCAAAATAAACTTGTTCTATAATTCAGTTATGGACCAACATTTTAAAGTTCTTTTGTATGTTCAAAGTCCATAAGAATATGCATTTTAAATTCTAAATTTTAAGATTTAAATCAGTATTTTTTAATTGATGGACTCAGATTACTGTATTAAAAATTTAGGTTTAAAATCATTCACAATTCTGGGTCTGTTTGTTTCTGTCATAATCAGAATTGGTCCTTCAGACCCTTAGCCAATGCAACTAAAGAATATGCATTTTTGTAAAGAATACGCATTTTTGTATTTTTTATTCACCAGACCTAAAAAACCATTAATTAATCACTACCTCTCCCTTAGTCCTCTCAAAAATCCTGATAACAAAGGTTGTTCTGTGTGTGTGTGTGTGAGAGAGAGAGAGATCAGAAATCTTGTAGTAAACAAAGATTGATAAGCAAAGAAGAGACCCTGCACCCAGTAAAGTGCAGAAGAGTTGCAGACCTGCTCAGTTTGTGTAGATAATCCTGTTGGTGAGAGGATGCCAGAGCTCTCAAGCTGGGGGATTTTACTTTCCCATTGATACCACATTCCCGATTACATAAACAAGAGCATAGACTTACGTTAGTTGATAAATGGGGACTGGGCTCATTTACTGGGTTACTTTATGGTATTTGTTCACACTATTTACCTTCCCAAATTGATTCAGCATAATCCTTAAAACAGCACTGCTTCCCCCATTTCTGGAAGACATATAGATAAAGTGGTATTTATATGAAGACTTAACATGTCCTGAAAAAAGATGATTTTTGCCTCAGCTCCACAGAGCAGCAAGATTATATTAACATAGGCTTTGGAACATTTGTGTTCCCATAGGGTATAGAATGTAGCTGATAGGACATGACTTGCCTTCAACAGTTGTTTTAACAAGATAGCCTTCGTACACAGTATACTGAGCTGAAAGGCATAACTGGGTAATGTTAGCAAGAAACACTGTTGGCAAAATTCTTGACTTTCATCTTTATCTGATTAATCCAAAGCAATGTATTACCAAAAAAAAGTGTTTCCAACAGAATATATATGATAGAATATTTATTTCTTTTAAATGCTGGTACCTTTACATGAACTGGGGTGTGTGTGTGTGTGTGTGTGTGTGTGAGAGTGAGTGATATTTTTATTCTACAAAAGTCTTTCTACATTCCTCAAAAAGCACACGTAGAAAAATGTCTTGGAGTTTGGTTGTCTTGTAAAAGTGATTGATGCTATTCCAAGTGTGGTAACTGTTGAGGGAGCCTCTGTTGGGTACCAGGCACTGTTGTAGGCACTGAAGATCCAACAGTGGATAAGACATGGCAAAGATGTGGGCCCCTATGTTGACACTGCTGTGGGCTAGTAGACAAAAAGCAACGAGCCAACTGGAGAATATGCAGGTCTAAGTGCTGTGAAGCTAATGAGCAGGCAAGTGGGTGGGGGAATCTGGGAAGTGGGGATGGGGTCTCAAATTCTAAATAGGGTTGTCAGAAAAGGCCTACTGGCAGGGCAATGATGAGCAGAGTTGAAAGGAGATGCTGGAGGCAGTGATGGGAATACAGCTGACAGACCACTTGGGGACACGTTGGTCCCTGTGAGCTGACTGTTGCCAATGCTCACCCCTTTCAGTGACTTGCTTCCCTGTTTCCTGTATTTTCATCTTCCCTGTAACGCCTTACATTCTGTTCTTTGTAGGGAGAGTATGCATCCTGTAGAGCATTAAGCTTTTTTTTTTTTCCACGAAAGTCTGAAATCAAGCTTCCAAAAATATTCCAGATTGCACCTTATCAAGAATTTTTTTTGTAAATGTTTAAAAGTGTAAAAGAAAGCTTTTCCCACTCTAAAAATGGTATTTTCACTAATTTACTAATTAACACTTTTCTTCCGCTTAGCACTTTCAAGACCTGATTTAATTACAGTTTCTAGTACCTTAAATAGTGTTTTCAAGCAAGTCAGTGTTGCTTTGCTCAAAACATTGCAGTGAATTTTTTCCTTGCCCCTTAGGGCTTCAGTTTATATGAAATAGATAATTTATTTCACTGCCAGAATCCTTACTGAAAATACAAGCAGTTGTGTTATGTGATAGAACTGTGGCTACTTAGGGATATATTGCATGTATATTTGCTTCACTATCCCCCTGGACAAAGTTACTGAGCCCTTTCTCTTAAGTGGTTGGCTTTTGACCCTAGTGTAGAAGTAAAGTCAAAGAAGCAGCAATTCTTTTGAAGACTGCATTTGCACAAGCTCTCAAAATTGTTGACAGAAATCTTCCTCTTGTGGGGTGCTTGCCTTCACATCTGTGATAACGCTGAGAATAATCAATCAGTTGGATCATTTGCGAATGCCTATAACTAGTATCCCATAAGAAAATAAAGCCATATGGACCATAGAGTTCCAAAAACAGTAGAAAGTTGGGTGTTGATTAAGAAAGAAATAGTGGCCGGCGCCGTGGCTCACTTGGTTAATCCTCTGCCTGTGGTGCCGGCATCCCATCTGGGCACCGGGTTCTAGTCCCAGTTGCTTTTCTTCAGGTCCAGCTTTCTGGACTTCTCTGAACCATGTGTCCATTTCAAAAACACTGATCCCCTAACTTCTCACTAGCAACACCATACATAACATTTCAGTGATCAGGTTTAATGTCATAAACCTTTACTGCCTTATGAGTACCGGGTATCTGACCATGCATGCACTCTTCCTAGCACACTAAGTCTGCAGCTAGAAGCTCAGAGAAAGCAGATATTACAACTAAAATTTAACAGCAAAGCACTTTTATGTGAGAATGTAACTCCAGATGTCTCCAACAATTCACTGGGAATATTGATTTAAGTGATTCTCAATTATTTCCTGATATTAAACCAAATTAAGTCTGCAAGATAAATATTCTAAAATAATTTTTCAAAATTGTACTGCTTTAAGAAACATAAGAAATGTGGCATTGCACTCCATGTCAGCAAGGAATCCTTTCCCCTGTTCTACATGAATTCCCCCTGGAAGTAGGCAATGCTATGAATTAGTAGTTTGTTCTCCAAAAAATTCTTCCCCACCTTAAATCTAAACAGACTTAATACTACATCGACTCCATTACTGTAGGTTTTTTTTTTTTAACTCAGCATATTCTCTGATAAAAACCAATCTACCTTGCTTTTTTTTTAAATGTATTTATTTGACAGAGTTATAGACCGTGAGAGAGAGACAGACAGGTCTTCCTTCCTTTAGTTCACTCCCCAAATGGCTGCCACAGCCGTGGTGCGCCGATCCGAAGGCAGGAGCCAGGTGTTTCTCCTGGTCTCCCATGGTGTGCAGGGCCCAAGCACTTGGGCCATCCTCCACTGCCTTCCCAGAGGCAGAGAAGTCCAGAGAGCTGGACTGGTGCTCGTCGGCATTTAGATTTCTTCCTCTGTACCACTGTGGAGTTACTTTCAGAACCATTCTTCACTGAAGGAAGAAATATTTATGGAGAAAATGCTCCTCGTTGATGACTATCTTTTTGTCCCTTCAAAAGACAACTCTGTCTCCCTCTTATACACATCCCTCATATATACATATATTTTTGAGGTTCAGTATCTTAAATCCTTAAATAGTGCTTTTTCTTTCAGCTCTTCAGGCACTGAGTTCTTCCTGTGTGCATAGAACTGTAAGGCAGTAAAGGTTTATGACATTAAAAAACCTGATCACTGAATCGTTATGTATGGTGTTGCTAGTGAGAAGTTAGGGATTGGTGTTTTTGAAATGGACACATGGTTCAGTCTGGTGATTCCCCTGGAGGAATAGGATGCATTGACCTTGTAGGTATTGGGACTTTGGGGTGAACATTCCATGTGAGACAGCCATGAGAACACAAACTTTGAGGCAAACCTGGGTGTCCGCTGGTTACATTCTAACTTGGGCAGGAGGATGTCATAGGACTTTGTTGTGTGAAGTGTGATAGCTTGAGAGAGCTTGTAAGATCTGAAAAGGGAGACTGCAGTAGTAACCTCCGAAAGCCTAGCAAAGATGATGTTAGCCTTTCTTTTTCACCTGATTTGGATATTTCTGAAGGCTGTTGTGTTACTTGAAAAATGGGTTAGGTGGTTTGGTAAATACCAGGATTAAATAAATGTACAGGATTCTTTACCAACAGTGCCCATTGTTGATGAGCTGAGGTTGTGAAATGAAATTGCTGAAGAGGACCTGTGTGCCATGCAGCATTTTCCTCTATTTGTGTCTGAAGAGCTCTGTTCACCTAAATCTTTCCCCAGAGCCTCTAGTATTCCTTGGAACATACTCTGCAAATGATGAGAAATCACTATTCTCATTTCAGAACTTGAAAACAAACAAAACAGCCAGTGTAGGCCTATAGAGCTGTTATATCTACTTGGTTTAAGGAAAAGAGGCCAACTTACTGTTTTCAGCTCATTTTCAAAGAGTAGAGTGTGTGTGAGCAGATCAGCTGTCAAGCAGGAAGAGTTGTTCAACTCTCATTTTAGCTTGCTGCCTTGCATCATTGTAGGAGTGGTTCCACATGCCACAGAGATGTTACTTTGGGTAGACAAAGATGGAGACTCCCTTGCTTCGCCAAGGGCGAAGGAAAAGACATTGGGCTCTTCATGCCCCTGAGCCTGTAGCACGTTTGGACCACGCTTGCTGAAGGTACTCCAAACCCTGAGAGCCCCTGGCTTAACCCCTTTGTATCTGAGATGTAAACTGGATCCAGAATGGCCGCTGTTCAGGAATACCTGACCCCTTGCAACCTGTTGCTACCCTCTCCTCTGTATTCACCAGAACCTGGCAGCCCTTGCCGGCTAGTATCGGCCAAGAGGAGCCACTGCTTCACAAAGCTCTGGGTGTCCACGAATCAATTTGTATTGACCCACTTTGTATGACATTCCTGGGGGCACACTTGTGTATTTTGGGTTATTTTGGTGCTAGCAAAATGGAATGCTCTGAGGGGCAAACTAACGTCGTTACCTTAGGCTGATTTATAGGCCTTTCTCCTGGACAGCCGAACTTGTAATGATTTCTCCTTAAAGATTTATTAAAAGATCAATTGTCCCCAATGATTGGTCATGCCAGTGAGAAAGCAGCACTGTGAAAGCATCCATGGAAGGGAGAAGCGTGTTACACACACGGTTGGTAATGAACAGTGTTGACTGGCCCAGCGGTAGTCGAGGTGAATCCAATGAGAATGCGGACATAAGCCTGACTGAAGATTGAAAAATGTGTGCATTCTCATTGTGTTCCTCGAAAGAATCGAGCTTCTGAGAAAGTCTTGATCAGTTTGCCATGAAAACATGTAAGACCTTGTTGGAAGAACAAGGAGCCAGAGCAGAGGGAAGGCACACAGGCTAGGCTTGGTTGAAAGGATAAAGCTAATGTGATTTTAGAAGGCCATTTAGACATTGTTTTGGAAAATTCAGGTTTTCTGAAGACTTTTTAAAAAATGAGTTTTAAAGAATTTTCCAGACGCTGTCTACTTGAAATGTAAATCCTTTCGGTTACTTTTTTCATTAAAGTATATTCTGCCACTTGTGTCTGACTGTGTTGACGAGATGTTTCGCTCTTGTGCATTTTATGTTGTTAAGTTTAAAAGACAGGAGTGGACAGCATGAATCCAAATAGCGTAGTATGGAACCTAGAATTAGATCTCAGACAAGAGCTTGTTTAGGAATTGACTTCTTAGCGTAGATAGTTATACAGCAGTGGTTAGAGACAACAGCTTTGGGGGCTGACCCGAATTTAGAATCCCAGCTCTGCCTCTTGTTGTCTCAAAGCTCATCCTGGTTTCTCATTGGCATAATTAAGTAATAATGCCTGCTTAGAGTGTTGTGAGGCTTCCCTGCCCTGTTGTATGTAAACACTTGCACAATGTGTGACATTTAACACTCTGTAAATTGTAGCTGTTATTATTCAAAGTGACTTGCCTTCATTCCTTGATAGCGGAGGAGGAAGAAATATGAACTGTGGGACTGATGGGAGTCTCCAGTTTCTAATCCTGTATAGCTCCTGTAAAACTTAACCTGCCATAAGCTAACGTCCACTTTGAAATGTTGCTTCGGGAAGAGGGGGTAATGCACCTGGCTTTTACATCTGGGGGAAGTAGTGTGGGAAGAGAGGGTGCAAGTGGCAATTTAAACAAACTCTCTGTTGTATGTACTTTAAAAACCTTACCACGTCTTACCTACTGGTTATCCTTTCATTGGAAGAAATCGATCATGTCTGAAACAGAGGTGCATCCAAAGACTTGAACAACATCCAGTTGGATACTTCAGGCAATGCATTCCTTAGCACAGAATCCCATTGGGCTCCATAATGTGAGTAGCTACCATGGTGACTCCAGGGGTTCAGGGTAAGGAAGTTAATGACTCCATCTTGTGCTTTTTTTTTTTTTTTTGACAGTTAGTTATAGACCAAGAGAAAGGTCTTCCTTCCATTGGTTTACCCCCAAATGGCTGCCACAGCTGGTGCTGCGCCAATCTGAAGCCAGGAGCCAGGTGCTTCTTCCGGGTCTCCCATGTGGGTGCAGGAGCCCGAGCACTTGGGCCATCCTCCACTGCCTTCCTGGGCCACAGCAGAGAGCTAGACTGGAAGAGGAGCAACCAGGACTAGAACCCGGTGCCCATACGGGATGCTGGCACCTCAGGTGGAGGATTAACCAAGTGAGCCACAGCACCGGCCCTATCTTGTCCTCCTAACCACAGCAGTTGAGCAAGGAATTCAGCAGACCACTGCCTGTCCTTAGAACTACAGAGTGAAGACTCTCATTGTCTTGACCATCTCATCCCTTCAATTCTTCAGAAATGCAGAGCGCCTTCTCAGGGTACTCCCACATGACAAATTCAGGGACTTGATGTTTCTGTTACCATAGAGTACATATTTCCTCAGACATCAGGAGCTTTAGTAAAAGTCTGTCCATAATAATAGAGTCTTTGACATCATCACAAATAAAAATGGTTTATTTATTTTCAAACTTAGACTATCACACCTCTGTTGAATTGACTTTAGTTTTTTAAATTTTTAAAATTACTTTTTATTTATTTGAGAGTTAGAGTTACAGACAGAGGGAGGGAAAGAGATCTATATCTTCCTTCTGCTGGTTCACTCACCAAATGGCTGCAACGGCCAGAGCTGTACCAATCCAAAGCCAGGAGCCTCTTCTGGGTCTCCCATGCAGGTGCAGGGGCAAGCACTTGGGCCATCTTTGACTGCTTTTCCCAGGCCATAGCTGATTGCTAGATCTGAAGAGGAGCAGCTGGTACTAAAGAACCAGCATCCATATGGGATGCCAGAACCGCAGGTGGAAGATTAACCTATGCCACAGCACTGGCCCCCAACTATAGTTAGTTTTGGTGCTACCGATAGCACTATGAGTTTTGATGAAATACTGTTGCTAATAACTTCAGGTTGTACAAACTCAGAGTATGTAGCTGTGAGACAGTCTCAGAAGTTCTTGTTCCTTGTATGCTTGGATTGAGAGGCCAATCATGCAAATGATCTGGTTTCCTGAGAATTTCCCTGAGATTGTTCCAAAGGAACTCATGCATCTGAGTGAGGGTACCATTTTCCTCCAACAAGAAGACCTCAGTTTTGGAATGGGTTATGTTCTGTAAGTTAGAAAAGTGATTGGCTTGGACTCTTAAAAAGAATTGTCGCATAAAAGAGTATTAGAGTTATAAAGTAGGCTAATATATTTAAAAAAAAAAAAGAGAGAGACCTTTACACTTTATATTGAATCCCTGGAAGAGCTTCTGGCCAAGTTCTGAGAAACCTTGTCTAAGCCTTGGAATATGCAGGCAGGGTGAGAGATGGACAGTTTTGGGGTAGGAAAGGAATGACCAGTCTTGTGGCAGCGACAGGAATGATGAGAGTAAAGATGATGCTCAAGTCCCAGTGGAAGCTTTCTACCCTCATACGGGATCATGTCTGAGAAACAGATGGTACTGGAGAGCATAGTGCCTATTGCTCGGGAAAACCCAACGTCCATACTGTGTTGGGGAAGCAAAACAATGATCTTGATGGTGATGGCTTTGGCATACGTGTGAAAAGTGCTTGGCACGTACTAAGATGTTTCAGCTGCAGTAGAGTGAAAGGTTGCCCTCACTCAGAAGGTTATTGTGCACTTGATTCTCCTGCAACTCTGTGCATTTGAAAAGTGCAAGACACGTGGCTAAGAAAATTACCTGTGCTGCTTCTCCTTACCTGCTTCTCCAGTATGGAGTCCTATGAGATCTGTCTGCTCCGTGGTAGTTCTCATATTACAGTTCTTTCCAGTGATACGGAAGGACTATGACAAAACATGATTTCAAACTTCAACAACAAATCCCATACAGACGGAAGCGTTTCTGTTAACGTTATTTCCTTGTTCACTCATGATCCACTTAGCCTGTTAGGTAGGACATTAAGTCTCTAGAATGTGCTGACATGAGAGAGGCTATGAGTATGAAACAAAGGCATAATTCTTCATAGCCTGGTTAGCTGAGGGTGAGTAGAGGCCCCTTCCCGCACCCAAGTAGGTTAGTTGGCTCCAGCAGGGAAGGATTCAGTGGTCGTCCTTAAGAAACTGACTGGAGGGTTTGATGCACTCATTTACATGGAAGAATCTCCCTTCTCTTCCCATGGAGCATTTCGCCCATAGTGCACCCAGTGGGCTGGTCACGTGATTAAACCATACTGTTTGCAGGCCTCTATTGCAGGCGGGATCCCCTTTTTACTAGCAGATTTATGCCAGAGATGCTGAACTATTAAATGTCAAACATACAGTTTTTCTTGGGAAAAGTCATTTTATGTTGATACTGTTGAATTTTTTTAATACAGGAAGATAAAACCACCAACACTGGTAGTGAAAAGACATTTTGAACCGAATTCATTATCTTTTATTTTAGATTTATGCTGCCATGTTATTACGATTGAGAGTATTATTGTTGCTTTCATGTGAGTTAACACTCCGTTGTAACAATTCATTGACTAAATATTATGATGGTAGTCAACTTTCAGTTGGAAGTGTTAATTATTCACCTCATAGTGCACTCATAAAAAAGATTTACCAACAGTCTCCCAGGAGTAGAAAGCATATTGTCTCTTGGCATATTTTACAAACATGTTTTCCCCACAAGCCCAGTAGAAGGTTATTATACTTTTTCTTCAGTGACATGCAGAAGACTGTAGGTGCTCAAATAGGATTGGACATGTCATTGTGTGTTAAAAATGATGTGTCTTTTCTTTCACCTTAATGGGCATTGGAGGCTTTATTTACGTGGCTGTATGGGCTAAAGAACATCTTGATTAGGCAATTACAAAGAAATCATGTTCCTGTATAATAAAATCCAGACAGGCTATGTTTTGATTCAATGATAATATTCCTTACATTTCTCTAATAATTTAAAGCTCAAAACATTATTTTTTAGAGTGGTGATTATTATGCCGGTTAGATGCCCAAGTCCTACATTGGTATACCTGGGTTTGGTACCTGGCTCTCATTCCCAATCCCAGTTTTCTGCTAATGTAGCCCCTGAGAAGCAGTTAATTGGAAATCTACCACCTGTGTAGGAGACCTGGACTGACTTCAAGGCTCCAGCATCAGCTCTCATGGCAGTGGTGGGCATTTGAGGAGGGAACCGGTAGATGGGAGTGCTCTCTCTCCTCTTCTCTCCTCCTCCTCCCTCCTCTTTCCTCCTCTTTCCTTTCTCCTTAGCAAATTAAAAACAGTAAGTTTTAAAAAATTGTCATGTAATATTATTTATTTACTGATATTATGGAGGAAAATTATTTTTTTGGGGTGGAGGGAAGGTATTTTTAATACCTCATAGTATTTTGGACTTCTAATCCAGGGATGAGGCCAGGGACTTAAGTTGTCTCATGACACAAGGAACTTCAGAAAAGTAGTGGAAAAGTGGAGTTAAAAGTTTACTTTAGATAAACACTTTGTAGTCCATGCACATTTTTTTTTTCATAATAGGCATTTCCATGGACTTTTTGAAGTACCCTGTAGTTGTTTGGCATTTAGATCTAGGTTCATGATAGAAATAAAGCTAAGTCTATAAAATTTTCCATTGGATTATGTCATTTTTCTTCTAAAACCTCGTTATTCTTGTGTTATTTAGTCGCTGCTTTCCAGTTTTTGACTAAATCCTTCTGGAATGACTGTCCTTTATTAACATCAGACAACAATAATATACTTTATTTTTTCATGCGTCATTGTCTCTTTACCTTTTTATGAGCTTCTCAATCAGGTTATTTTTTTTTTTCTTGATTGGTTTTCAAATTTTTATTTTATGGTTTTGAAGTGAACATATAACCTGGCAATCAGTGTTTATTTTTTGCTTGTTTAGCTGCTGCCTTAGTTCACTCATTTGGTCCAGTTTAATTTTCTTTCTTTTATTTTCTATTCTTTAAACATCTTTCTTTTGGTTGTAACTCAAGTCCTAACATGCCCAAAACCTTCTTTTACATGGAGGGTGCTTCAAAAAATTCATGGAAAATGACATTGAAAGATAAGTCTATTTTAGTACAAAAATTAATCTGTGCATAGATTTTTCACAGTATGCATTTCTCATGCACTTTTTGACAACCCATCATACACATTGTTTTCAAATTCTTTGTGCCAGTATAAATGCATCTTTTATTTCCATTTCCCATAGGCTTTTAGAAGTATTCTTGTACCTACCCTATTTTCCTTTATTATTTTATTACTTATATTTATTTGTTTGAAAGAGAGAGGCTATCTTTTATTCATTGGTTGACTACCCAATTGGCTGCAATGGCTGGGGATGAGCCATGCCAAAGCCAGCGACCAAGAACTTCATCTGGGTGACTATTGGTGGTGGCAGAACTCAAGTACTTGGGCCAGCATACGCTGTTTTCCCAGGCATATTAACAGGCACTTGCACTGGAAGCGGAGCAGGCAGGACATGAACCTGTGCTCCAGTAGGAGGTACCGGTATTGCAAGGGAAGGCTTACGCTTGCTGTGCCACAGTGCTGGCCCCTGGTAGTATTAAAGATAATATTTTTTGCTAGTTTCTATTGTTTACATAGCTACCATCCTTTGTCAGTTTAACTAGTAATTCATTTATTGTTTTGTTTAGGACTCTGTCAGTCTGTACATCTTCAGTAACTAGTACAGCCATCTTATTTCTTTGGGTACTTAAATGACAAACTAGCCTGAGTGCTATGAAGCAAGGGGTTGTCCAGAAAAATGTAGAGACTTTTAGCCTTTGGGTCTTGTTGGCGTTCCAGACACCCTCACTGATACAGCTAGGGCAGTATAGGGGCTGGTACAGCTCCCACACGACAAGTTTATAAACAGCTTTTGATTATTCCTAGAATATTATCCCATTGTTCTACTACTCTTAGTTACGGTAATGACTACTTAAGACCATGGTTTAGCAACTCCTGAAGGGACTCTCTGCTTCAAAAAAAAGAGCAGTGTATGTACATAGAATGATTGTTAGAGTTAAGCTTTCTCCAAATTGTGATTTCAATTGTGAGGAAAGCGTTGGCAGAAATGAGATCAGAATCATAGGACAAAAATAAGTGTTGTCCAGCACAGCCACTTAGAATCTGAAATGTGGATGTAGAAGTCCTTTTAGCACTTTGTACCAAGTCCCCTTTATTCTCCTCCAAAGTGAATTTTAATATTTGACCCTAAAGGATTTCTTGTCATTTCCTCCCAACCCTTTTAAATGAAATATAACCTTGCCATCTCCTCTCCTACGTGCCCTGTGACCTCTCCTGCGAGGATGGCCTACTGAGTATAGACGTTCATCTGGGGTTATTGTAAGAGGTAGAGAAAATGTGTGGGGAGTCGTCCCTCCTTTTAATTTGCTTATCTTCCATGCACTGCACAAGATTCTACTATTACTGAAAATAGAGCGCGAGGGATGGGGCCAGGGCCTCAATTTGAGTTGTCTCACAATAGTCATCCTGCTGTTAGATCTGGATCCATGCTAGGGACCAAGCCAGGTGTTTTCAATTTAAATTTCAATAAGCGTGGCCAAAACATTCAACATGGGATGAGAACATGGATAAAATTGTATTATGTCTCCCTTGTACTACAGACATATACATGTATATGCATACACACACACACAAATACATACAAGCTCATACATATCTATTTTCAATCAGAGACTATAAGATGAACATTTCTCCCCAAGTTAAAGAAAGCCAAACTGAACGTATTGATTTGATACAGAGTATTTGTTTTCTGTTGTGATTATTAAGAAGTATGGATCAGAACAGGTCACAACTTCTGTGCGGATATGCCAGCTGCGTGCTGGGAAGTAAGTACCTCCCTCACTGCACTACAATTTTAAAAATGGATTGTGCTTATCCAGATGATTCGTTGGAAGTGCATTCATATTGGTTAACTATTTTGAAGTAGGCCACAGAGAGGGCAGATTTAGAAGACAGCGGTACTATAATGTTAATGCTGAGAATGGTTGGGGGAAGAAATGTAATTTTTATTAAGTGGCTATTGAACGTTTGTGTGGTGCACACATAAATATACTCTTCATGGCCGGCTCAACAGGCTAATCCTCCACCTTGCGGCGCCGGCACAAGGGGTTCTAGTCCCGGTTGGGGCGCTGGATTCTGTCCCGTTGCCCCTCTTCCAGGCCAGCTCTCTGCTGTGGCCCAGGAGTGCAGTGGAGGATGGCCCAAGTGCTTGGGCCCTGCACCTGCATGGGAGACCAGGAGAAGCACCTGGCTCCTGCCTTCAGATCAGCGCGGTGCGCCGGCCACAGTGGCCATTGGAGGGTGAACCAACGGCAAAGGAAGACCTTTCTCTCTGTCTCTCTCTCTCACTATCCACTCTGCCTGTCCAAAAAAAAAAAAATATATATATATATATACACTCTTCACGCGAAGGGTTAAATGCCTTACATCAAAGGGAGAGTAGGTTCCAGCAGTTTTGTTTTTAAAGGAAGTCATTTTAATGAAAACTTAGCGTATCAACATAGATCAGTTTCCTTGGTGGTAAGAGTATATATATATATTTTTTTTTTTGACAGGCAGAGTGGATAGTGAGAGAGAGACAGAGAGAAGGGTCTTCCTTTTTGCCGTTGATTCACCCTCCAATGGCCGCTGCGACCGGCACATCGTGCTGATCCGAAGCCAGGAGCCAGGTGCTTCTCCTGGTCTCCCATGCGGGTGCAGGGCCCAACCACTTGGGCCATCCTCCACTGCCCTCCCGGGCCATAGCAGAGAGCTGGCCTGGAAGAGGGGCAACCGGGATAGAATCCGGTGCCCCGACCGGGACTAGAACCCGGTGTGCCGGCGCCACAAGGCGGAGGATTAGCCTGTTAAGCCATGGCGCCGGCCAAGAGTATATTTTAATAAATCCCTAGTGTACTCACAAACCAAAATAAGGAATGTGTTTATATTCATAGTTGTCTTCATCCTTCAGTGAAGCTTATGATGACCTTAGTAAGCACCTCCCCCCTGGAGCCTACCCGTGTCTTGAGCAGTGGGCTTTTCCGCCATTGAGAGGGTCTAGAATGTGGCTGCTGCTGAGAAAGGGAGCTGAGCCCGAGATGACCGCCAGAGCTTAACAGTGGCTCTCTCACCTGCAAAGTCGGTCAGCCTTTTTAAAATCATGTTTTCAGGGGAAAAAAGGCATATCAATTTACTTTATCTATGTAGCTTACAGCCGAGGTTAATAAATATTCTCTATCTTCATGTATCTAACTCTCTGGAAAATAAATTGTGATTGGAAAGTGAGAATTTAAAGAGATGAGTTCAGTTTAATTATTCAATGTGTGATCTTTGAAAACTTTTTTAATGTGTGGTAAACCAATACTTGAATACTGAAGGGGAATTTGAATTTAAGGTCTATCAATATGCTTCTATGTTCTTGACCATACAATTCTTCTTGCTTAATTGTATCATGAAGGAATATTCACAAACAAAATTATTAAATTCAAAAGCACAGGTGTTGTCTTTGATGAAATTAGGAATGTATAAGCCCATTGAGACCTCTGTGATATATTTGAAAGTCCCAAGACCAATTTTTGCTTTAATTTTTAGTCTTACCATACGTGTATCTCATTTCTGTCTTGCAATGCAAGCTTTGCTGAGAGCTTTTAGTAGACATGGTTCTTAGAATGTGCAATTATTCACACAGATTTTTAAGAGTGAATATGCAGAATGGTGAAATTACCATTTTTTAAAATTTCAAGATGGCAGAAAAGTCGGTACTGTAAGCATTGGGACATTGACCAAGTAACAGCAGGGTTCAGATGACCATCAAAAAAGTGGCATTTAGAAGGTGACCAGTCTGACTTTATGATCTTCAGGTTTTAAAAAGGAGAGTTGGACTCTGTCTCTTACCTTGAGTGTTTGAAAGGTAGGAGTGCAGTGTATGTGTGAGTGTGAGTGTGTGTGTGTGTGTGTGTGTGGTCTGAGTTTTTGTGAGCGTGATCTGCATTTAATCTGAGGAAATTAATTCCCTAAGCTGCTGGCAGGCAGCATGTACTTGTTAATTATTCAGGTGGATGACAAATGCAGAGCAGAGGTTCTCGCAAAGACAAAGTTTGTATGATGCATGTTTAGTAACTGATAGGCCTGACATTCCATGGTGTCTTATTCAGTGCTAATCCTAATAAGCTGCCTGGTGAGATGAACGCCTTTTCCTCCTGTCCTCTACAGAGATCTGAAAGAACTTCATTATGGCAATGAATCCTGTACTTCGCAGCATCATTGGTGAAAAGGTACTTTGTCCAAATATAAAACAACAGTAAGTCAGAACGCTGGTGTGATACCCAGACCTGCAGCCACTCACGCCTTCCGTGAGGCCTGGCCCTTGCCTGTTGCCGGTCAGGAAGGTAATGGCAGCTTCCTTCAGTGAAGCTAACTAACGCATGTGAAATGTAGCTCTTCAGGGTTAATCAGTAGTGTGCCGTAGACAGCATGGTGAGTTCTATGTTCTAAGCCTTAAGGAAACTTGCCGCGTCCTCCTTTTAACCCAGTGTGGTCAGGTTTAGGAAGCTTTTCTACTTCCTGTGGCTGATAAGTTTTGTAAGCTGTGAAATATTGCCCATGGAAATCCAGGCATTATATTTTAAAAAAATCTTGACCTGTTTTCCTATGACTCGCCCTCTTTTTGCTAGTGCCAGGTAGCTACGCAAGGAATTGATCAGCTCACACAGAAGGCCCTGGGCCCATTCTGAGCTCTTAGTTGTCGTGACTGTATTGAACACTTCCGGTTTACTTCATTTTTTTCTTAAGTGTTCATTCTTAATTGGTGTAAACCAAAATCATAATTTAAGCCAATTCATTTTGTAAAAACTCAAGCTGGAGCTTGAACACGAGACAAGGCAATGCGCTTAGTTAAAATTGTACATGGGTTTGGTACCGAGCAGTCAACCAGTCACCCTGGCTTCTCACCCAGGACTTTGTCATCAGTCAGTGTTGTGGCATTGTGCAAGTCCGTCAGTCTCTCTGGGTCTTCTTTTCCTCACGTAGGCAGGGATCGAGTGGAATTAAATATGTAAAGTGGCATGATTAAATTACCTTTCCTCTGGTTGCATGGGCGTCCTTAGCTTGTGTCTATGGTATGCACATCCTGAAATAAGCAGTGTGAGGTCACTGTTTCTTTGTTTCTGCAGGCGTGCATGGAACTGGGATGTTGAGAACACCTTCTATGGCACTTGGTTACAGCCATGCAAGAGTCTGAGTAGCTGTTCCCAAGTTCCTCTCTTCTACTTGTTATCTCTGTGTTTGATTCACTACTTGGTAGTATTTCAAAAGTCACCTGGTCACATGGAACTATACCATCACTTTGTAAATGCTCCAACAGTGTCATGTTAACTTATAGTTAAAATTTTTTTTTTGGAAGGCAAAAATGTGTGAGAAAGCTACCATCAACTGGTTAGCACTCCACCTCCCCTTAGTGGCTGAGGCTGGCCTGGGACTGAAACCTGGAGTTTTGAACATAATCCAGGTCTAGTGTGTGGGTGGCAGGAACCCCACCACTTGAACCATCACCATTGCTTCCCAGGGTGTGTGCATTTGCAGTAAGCTGGCGGTGGGCCTGGAGCCCACACTCTCTAATATGGGATGCAGACATCTCAACCTGTCAGTTAAATTCCTGAATTTCTGAGCATTGCAATAAAATTTGGTAATCTCCATATATAACCAGCACTATAATCAGTAGGAGTACCCTGGAAGACGTTTTTGTGGCCTCTGCAACTCCCTTTCCTTGCTATTCCAAGAGTCATTGTTTCCTAACAGCACAGATCAGTTGTGTCTGTGCTTGAACTTCATGTAAATGGAATTATATAGAAGGTATTCTTCTACGCTTGACATTTTTTCTGTTCATGGTTGTTTGTGATTTTCAACCTCATGCTTATATAACACTGCCCTTTGTTCATTCTCATTGCACTCTAATGTTTGGTTTTGAGAATGTAGCAGAGGTTATCCGTTTTACCATTGGTGAACATTTGTGCTATTACTCATAGTGTAGACACGACATTATTGTGTAATGTTTGTTCTCTTCTGACTGAGAAATGTTTGTATCCTATTTAAGGAGTCTTTGCCTGCTCAGGCATCATAAAGATGTTTGCATGTATTTTCTCATAAACCCTTTAGATCTAGAGTCTTTCTGGAATTAATTTTTTGTGTATGGCCTAAGGTCAGTTATGGTTATCAGAATAATCAGGCACCAGTTATTCAATTGGCATCATCTATCCCCAAAAGCACTGTAGTGTTGCCTTTATTATAAATTAGATTTCCATATGTGTGGCTCCAGTGCCAATTTTCATGTTAGCATTTCATGGAAAATTTTATTTGCATTTAGAATAGGATTTCAGAGATTATGATTCTAAATAGTAGGTTTTTAACAGTAGGCATTTAATTCAGTAGGTCCAAAGATGGTGGTGATGATGATGATATAATGATGATGACGACGACGATGACAGTGGTGAATACCAGGCATTGACTGCCTAGTTTTACTAGTCTTTCGTTGGGCACTTTGCCTAGTAGTGTATTTTAATACTCAAAATGATCTTTTTAGGAAACGTTTCCAGAGAAGTCACAGAACTGTAATTAGGTGAACATGAATTCTAGCAAAGGTTTAATTGCAAGGGTCTATGCATATTTGTAGTGAATGGCTGTATTAAATGAATCTAAGAATGTTACCAAAGACCGGGTCTGCACAGTTGAAACTAAAGCTGGTTAACTCCTGAAAGAACAAGCAAGAAAATGTAACTGGTGTGTCAGTAGACTTCTTGTATTTTACCCAAGTTAGTATCCTGAAGTGAAGCCTCTCAAATGACACTGCTTTAGAAATAAAACCAGGGAAGCTATGGGATGTGCGGTAGTTCCTCCTTTTCCTTAGGAGTGGCAGGACACGAAAACTGACATTAACTGCAATTGTGTCTTATACTTCAAGATGCTGAGGACTAAAACCAGTGGTGCAGTTTTGGTCTGCACAGCAGTTCCAGGGAACTAGAAAGGGGCTTTTGGATAACAGTATTGCCATCTTCGCATATTTCCATACAATTGCAAAGTTCTGTGTGCATTTGAAGAAGTCCAGAGACTAGAGAACCCGTGCCATGTGCTTTACAGACCAGTAGGTTCAGAACACTGTTTTTTTTTTTTTTTTAATTTTATTTTTATTTATTTTTTAAATTTTTGACAGGCAGAGTGGACAGTGAGAGACAGAGAGAAAGGTCTTCCTTTTGCTGTTGGTTCACTCCCCAATGGCCGCTGCGGCCGGCGCATCATGCTGATCCAAAGCCAGGAGCCAGGTGCTTCTCCTGGTCTCCCATGCAGGTGCAGGGCCCAAGGACTTGGGCTATCCTCCACTGCACTCCTGGGCCATAGCAGAGAGCTGGCCTGGAAGAAGGGCAACCGGGACAGGATTGGTGCCCCGACCGGGACTAGAACCCGGTGTGCCGGTGCCACTAGGCGGAGGATTAGCCTGTTGAGCCACGGCGCCGGCCTAGAACACTGGTTTTAAAATTCCATAGCAAGGGATAGAATTAAGGGAATGTTTCCATCATAACAAAGTGATAAATGTTACAGGTGATAGATATGTTTACTCTGACTTGAAGATTGTGCAGTGTGAACAGGTATCACACTATCACCTCATACCCCATAAATATGTACAATTTTTAGGTGTCACTTAAATATGAAAGTAAATACTTCAAGAGGATAGTATGGTACAAGCATATGTCAAGTTACTTATGGTGTTCCCAAGCCAATGGAGCAGGTAGTCAGGAAACGACTGAAGGAAAAAGTAAAATGGGCAGAACTTATATCATTTAAAAACCATGTCCTAGCATAAGGACCTACCTAATTAATAACCAGATTAATTTACACTGTTATATAAATGTGGGGAAAATAAAAATTCAGACGGGCAAGCAGTGGCCACCTTGCTTAGCCTCTCTCGTTGTTGTGTTTGCCAATTTCGGGGTCTAAACTGGGGGAAAAATGTAAGAAATACTCTGCTAGAAAAATGGTTAGATTTCTGGAATTTAAATATTGTCCTGTTTTGTTACCTGTTAAACAGTGAACAGGTTTTGGTTGAGGACTAAGTCATTCTAATCATATTAAAGTATTTCAGTGCAGCATGTTACAGAATTTATCCGAGTCACTTCTTGTTCCTGTTGAAGTACCTAGTCAGTGATGATGTACTGGTAGTTTCTAAGGGGCTCTCTTTGGGAGGGGGGTGGGGTTAAGATAGAGATAATTTTATTTACAAACCTCCTGTATCCAGGTGCTTTATAATGAGGCAGTCTGAACACTCCGGATTGTGGCTAAGGGGAACATAGGTCTTCTCACACTGAATATTAAAATAAAAACTTGTAATGGAGAGAGAAGCTTTCCTCTGGCCAGTGAATTAATTGAACCATTGTTTTTGAAATACTTAGTCATGATGATTTTATTGTTAAGATGTAACAATTCTGAGCTATGCAAGTAATTGATGTCTACAAAGTCATTTCTTAAGGTTCTTCACACATAATAGTATCTATTGCTTTATTCATAATAGAAAACTCTACTGATACATTTTTAGCTACATTTCTATGACAGGGCTAAAAAATAACTGGCAAACTCTTACCTCTTTTCCTCGTTTTGTATTAATTGGCCAACAAGGACAATGCTATTGGAGTATTCCATGTAGAGGAAAACTTCACTAATAGGAGTTATCTGGAGCATATGTCAGGCTGAGTTAGTGAAAGTTGGGACCATAAATTTACTTTTAGTACATATTGTTGCCTGATATAAGTTTTATAGTATAAGCAATTAGGTTCAGTTTTAATGACTGTGGTTATTATTTTTAATTACTCTAGAATATTAGCCTAAAATTCTGGCCTCTGGTCACATTCTGTTTCTGCTGTTGATAAATGAGTACTTCCAAAGCACTGGAATACGTAATTCTCTAAGAAGGTAAATGTTTACCTGGATGCAGTTTTTCAAATTATTACATAATGTGAGGCTGAACTTGAAGCAACCCTGAATTATCAATTATTCTGATTTATTGGACACTTTATTACATTTGAAGGATCATCAGTGAGGTAACAAATTGTGATGCAGTGTCCCCAGTTAGAGGATTCAGAACGTGTGGCCAGCTCTTTCTCAACTAGCTGGACTTGAGATCTATCTTGCATGCATGTCATCACCGTGTGTTTGCACACACACTGACCTGCATCTGTGTATGTACACGCATACATGAACACACACATTAGAAACCAATTATCAAACATTTCTTAATATTTACCAATGTAAGTGTTTCCTTGTTCAGTCTCTTATCCAAAAATGGCATTTTATTCCTGGGACTGTTAGCAGATATTAGTAAGAAAGAAGAATTAAAATTCTTTATCCTTAAAAATATATATGTTATGTGAAAAGCAAGTGTATTAAAAGCAATGAACAGGTTCAGAGGATAAAGAATGAACATCGCCGGTGCCGTGGCTCAACAGGCTAATCCTCCGCCTTGCGGCGCCGGCACACCGGGTTCTAGTCCCCGTTGGGGTGCCGGATTCTATCCCGGTTGCCCTTCTTCCAGGCCAGCTCTCTGCTGTGGCCAGGGAGTGCAGTGGAGGATGGCCCAAGTGCTTGGGCCCTGCACCCCGTGGGAGACCAGGATAGGCACCTGGCTCCTGCCATCGGATCGGCGCAGCGCACCGGCTGCGGCGGCCATTGGAGGGTGAACCAACGGCAAAAGGAAGACCTTTCTCTCTGTCTCTCTCTCTCACTGTCCACTCTGCCTGTGGAAAAAAAAAAAAAAAAGAATGAACATCAGTAACTTAATATGGTGACACCTGAATAGAGAAGGGCAGATCAGGGTTTGGTGATTACATGTATACTAACTGAAAAGTAATTTTCAAGGTTTTTCCAAGTCAATCTTTACACCAGTATGTACTGTTAGAAATTCCTCAGTAATTGCCTCATTAGAGGAAGATGATTGATGCCCTGATCAGACAGAGAAAGCAAGTTTCCAGTTGAGCGTGTTGATCCTTGTGGTAGAAGAAGAGTCTAAAGTCGGAGCCAGGGTTACAGTATGGGATCTGGTCTACGCTGTTCACTCCCATTGTTTACATTAAGGCTGAATGCAACCTAATTATGTTGCTAACTGGAGTATTTGTCCTGGGCTTCAGACACATTCATCCAACATTAGTTTTTTTAAAAATTTATTTGAAAGACAGAGGTAGAGCCAGAGAGAGAGAGAACCAGAAAGAGAGAGGTTGTCCATCTGCTGGTTAACTCCCAAATGACCACAGTGGCCAGAGGTGAGCCCATCCGAAGCTAGGAGGCAGGAGCTTTTTCCAGGTCTCCCAAGCGGGAGCAGGGGCCCAGGCCATAGCAGAGAGCTGGATTGGAAGTGGAGCTGCTGGGTCTTGGACGGGCACCCATATGGGATGTGGGCCCTGTAGGCTGGAGCTTTAACCCATTGCACCACAGCGCTGGCCCCCCAACATTCTTTTTTGCTGTCAAGACAACCTTAACTCCTAAACTAAACTCCTGAGTTTGCTGCTAAAACCCAGTCCTTCCTCCTTGTTCTGTGTTTCAAACCATGGCACCTCCACTCACCCGCTCTACAAGCCACAGATGGAGTCGTCAGTGTTGACTGTCCCATCCCCATTTTCTCTAAGGCCCCTATTCAGTCAGGCCCTACACCCTGGTGACACCGATAGGTCTCCATTCCCACCTCCATACCCAGCTCAGGCCACCATCCCCTCTTGTCTGAATCAATTTCTTTGTCCCCTCCTGCCACCCTACCTCCATCCATTTTCCATATCGACCTCAGCCATCAAGAATGTATCTTGGATGTGCAGGTGCAGCTGCTTCTTACTGCGATAATAAGTGAGAATGAGGTAAGTGCAGGATGTAACGCATGAACGCGGGCTGAGTTTGGAGTGGGAAAGAAGGCAGAGGGCTTGCAGAAAACTGACTTGGTGCATGTATCCATGTGTATGGGTGGACAGGACTGCTTTCCTGTGCAGAATGCCTGGGTTCAAGTCACCGCACTGTCGTTACGTGTGTGCCTTGAGTGATGTGAGATATCTAGAATGTCGGCCTGTTCATCTGTGCGAGTGAGAGAAAAACAGTAGCTACTTGACATAGAGCTCCTTGGATGGCTAAATGAGTGAAGGCCCTGCCCTACAAGGGTGTGTCAGAAAATTCATGGAAAATGCACATTTTGAAAAAGCTATGCATGGATTTCAAAAGTTTCTGCACCAGAATTAATGCTTAATTCCACTTTGCACAAACTTTCTGAAGCCTACTAGTATTCAGTGCCCAGTGAATGGTAGCTGCTCTTACTGTTTTTATTGGAGTGCCATCTAGGAAGGAGAGATGGAGAGCAACACCATTAGACCCCTGAGTTAGCCAAATAGGAAAGACACAGGCCTGTAATGCAGCTGCTGTTGCTGGCACAGCTGGCAAAAAGAAGTACGAAAGTGGGAAGAAGGGGGAAAGATGGCTCTGACCGTGAAGGGGCCAGACCCTGAAGATATAAGTCATTGTGCACTTGAGAGATTTTCCAGTGACAGGCTTTGATTCAAAGCAAACCAACCAACTGACCAACTCATCTCAGTGAAGTGATAGTTTTGGTTCTGCCTCAAAAGTCTTATTTGCTAAGGTAGCTTCTTAATGTCCATGCTTTTTTGTGTAAGCCTGAGTTTTTTTTTTTTTTTTTTTTTTTTTTTTTTTGACAGGCAGAGTGGAGAGAGAGAGAGAGAGAAAGAGAAAGGTCTTCCTTTTGCCATTGGTTTACCCTCCAATAGCCACTGCGGCTGGGGCATCGTGCTGATCCAAAGCCAGGAGCCAGGTGCTTCTCCTGGTCTCCCATGCAGGTGCAGGGCCCAAGCACTTGGGCCATCCTCCACTGCCTTCCCTGGCCATAGCAGAGAGCTGGCCTGGAAGAGGGGCAACTGGGATAGAATCCAGCACCCCAACCGGGACTAGAACCCGGTGTGCTGGCGCCGCAAGGCGGAGGATTAGCCTGTTAAGCCATGGCGCTGGCCAGCCTGAGCTTTTTTGAATGGAAAATTATGATCTTTGAGTTGAACGCTCTGCAGGCACTGCATGTCTGCTCCCTTTAATGATTCATACATAGACATGACTTTTTTCCCTCTAAGCAGGCTCAGGGTGCTGGTGATAAGCTAGTGAGATTGGAGGTTAGAGGAAACCCCAAGAAGCAACACTTGTTGAGAAAGGCGCTCTGTGTATGAAATCCCCGAGAAGATCCAGGAATGTTGTGCGACTTTTGTGTGGCCTGATTCAGTAATGGCAGATGGATGTTCCCCCTGGACACCTGCCACAGGTCCGAAGGGTTCTTGACCCTCAGAATTTCCCAGGTGCTTTGATGATCTTGTATCCTGCTGTGCTGTGCCTCTCCTTGCCTTTGCTGAGTTCCCACCTCAATGCCAGTGGTCATGACAACTCTGCCATTGCGCCATACCCACTGACTAGCATTCAGCCCTGCATTGTTCTGTGCGTTATTTCTTCTTTACTTAAGTGGTGTTACTGCTGAATTGAATTTATTCTGCATGTTCAGACCCTCACAAGCTTTGATGTTCTGGGGGATTAAAAGATACTAATACCATTTATAGCAAGGATCAATTGTAGAGAAATCGCATCCTTAAAGATATTGCTGAAGAGAAATTGGCAAGATTTATCTGTGCTGTGAAATTTTAATTGCCTCTGCTTTAACTTTGCAGTTTTATTTTGTGGTTGGTGCTACTCGGTCACAAAGGAGCAACTCTGGCAGTGTTGAGAGCATTTGGGCATAATAAAGGGGGTTAAAGTAGAATCACTTAGAGCTTAGCTCCAGTACGTGTGGGCCGAAATGAAGGATGGTTTGTCTAGAGGCTTGTGTGTTTCCTTGGGGTTGGGGGGAGCGTAAGATTGATTGTGATATTTAGATTTTTTTTTTAATAGAGTAAGCTTTCTGAGCTCAGGGCAGATCTGCAGTAGGAGTGGTACTGGACAGCAAGCTCTCATGGGGCAGGAAGGAAGTTGGGGTATACCAGGACAGGAGAGGTAAAACTGTCTCAAATTTAAATACGTTGTTGATGAGGTGTTTACCCCTAAAAATCTTATGATAGCTGCCTTTAATAAGGAACACAAAAAGAGTTAGAATGATAGAAGTATAGAAAAGTCTATCAGCTACTTTGTAGGATCACTGTACAGAAGGCCATGGCTTCTCTTGTGTGCAGTGAATTCATTTCGGTAAATAACAGAGGGAACTTCTCCCAGTGATTTCACTTACAGCAAGGTCCTTGAGCATCAGGTAGGGTTGAGCATTGCAGGATGGTTTTAGTTTCAATCCAAAAATGTATGGCGGTATTGCCATGATTTTTAAAAGTCCTGTTCTCGTTTTCTTTCCGTGCTCCTACTTCAAAGGCTGATTCCATTTTAGTTCTTATGGGTGAAAGCCTGGAAGTTACAGCATCCATGATTAATCTTATTTGAGGATGCTCTTCACCCATGCTGTAGTGAGCTGTAGAAATTTTATGTGCACTGAACTTGTTTAAAAGAAACCACAAATTTCTTCTGTGGCTCTTTGGAAAAGCTACCGACCATTTTCATGCAAGCATCTTCCCCATTTAGAGAAAATGTGGTCTAAAACTGTGTTAGGCAGAGGCCAGGATGGCACTTGAGCGGCCCGTGTGCTTCTCATGATTGAGTGTTGGATGCCAGTTGGCCAAACACAGGAGCATTCCGGTTTGTCTCTGAGAGGAAGCAGTGCATGGCCATCAGCCATACGAAGTTCATTAGGTGCAATTGCTACATGACACAGTTAATATGGTGACAGAAATAAACTCCTCAGTGACTCCATTCTAGTGGCACCAATTTTAACCAAATTATCAGACAGTTGAGTATGTTCTGCAGTGGATAGATTTTTTTTAAAAAAATATGGTTGGATTTTTGACTTCCCACAGTTCAGTTTGTAGAGAAGCAGGTATCTATCCACTGAGCATGTCGGCACTGATCATGGGAGTTGGACTTGTGGCTGGGGCTGAAGAAAGGATTTAGCAGCCAATCTAGCAAAGTTGGGATTTATCTGGGAGAGGACTTATTATGGTGTGGAGGTATCTGGTGTGTTTTGTAGGAGCAGTGTGTATGTATTTGCTTTGGGTAATCTGTATGTTTGTGTAGGTGATACAAGGTTTAAAGTCACCCATTGAAACATAGTATATGTTGGATTACATCATGTTTGCTAAATGATGAGATAAAGATTTGAAGTTGTAGTTATTTATTTATGCAAGCAATCACATTAAACTTATGACCAAATGGCACGTCAATCCGTCACTTCATGCATTTCTTCCAAGGAGAATTAAATTTTAGCATTCAAAAGCCCGAGGTATGACTCTGCTATTCGATTTTCAAGATGAGAAAACTGAGGAAAAGTGTAGTAAGGAACCGAGCAAGGAGTGCCCATGCTGGTGGCTGTTCCCAGTCTGGCTTCTCCGCTTTCTGTAGTTAAGACTTCCAAAGCAATGTGCTCTGTTCTGAACTCACTTCTGTATTCAAAACTGTCTGCCAGTTCCTTACCCAATCAATGTGACATTTTTACTTTGCTATAACTAAAATTTTAAACTAGATTCCATGGGTTGCTAAGGCACAATGACACTACGTGGTCAATATTAGGACAATATGCAAACATGTCATAGGACCATAGAATAGCTAATGTGAATTAGCTTGAGTAACTTCTACTTGTAACTCCCGGTACGGTGTTAATAATGCACTCATACATATTGAACATAAATTTTTACTTTGGAAAAAATAATTAAAATTAACCTCCTGATAAAACAAAAACATAATTTTAATTAAAAAGCAGTCTTGTAATAATCTAGTTTACATGGCTAATGTCTTTCAAGGTTATTCCCAGAGGAGTAGACTGACGCTTCGATGGGAAGAGATGTTGGGTGCTTTGAGATAGTTACATGGAACAAGATCAGTTGAAGGTACATATCAGCTTTGCTCCAGTTACATCAGAAAGTTCATGGACAATGCATATTATGAAAAGAGTATGCATGAATTTCTGTTTTCTTGCCCCAACATCAACTTACCTTTTAATTACACTTCTCAACCAACTTTTTGAAATACTCTGTAATTATCATACTTCTCTTGATAGGATCAAAATTTCAAGCTCTTGTCATTTATATTAGCAAATTTTTGGAAATTATCTGGTAGGGTAAATCGCTCTTAATTGAAAGGGAAGTGAAGAGGAAACAAATTACAGCACTAGCACTAGTTTACTAATTGACTACCAAGGTTGTCCCCCAGATGGCACCCACAATAAAAAAAAAAAGTCATTGTTTCCACCAAAACCATTGGTGAATGCCAACTTGGCTCAAATCCCAGTTTCTAATTCAGTTTGAGTTCCTCCAGGATGTGTGAGCTAAGCAAATCCGAAGTGTGGACTACAGAAAACTTTTCAGCAATGTCATGAATCGAAGATGTTTTGTCAATCAAAAAAATCAAAATGTGAGAATTCAAAATGTGGAAAAATAGAATTAAAAGATCAATTTATTCAAGAATCTTAAACACACATGAAGAAGGGTCTTTGGAAAGTAGGTGAAAATGCATTTATGTAAAATTATGCATAAATTTCAATTTTTGGGGGGTATGAAAAAGGACATACCTTTTATTTTCTTTTTTCCACAATTTAAAATTTCCTATACATAGAGAAGTAATAGGGGGAACAAATCATAAGGCTACTGTAGTGGCTGAACCTATTGAAAAATTGTGAATGAGATTATTCCTTAAAGTGCCACCGGAGACCTGGTCTTGAACAAGGAGATGAGCTGCTGCCTGTAAGCACAGAAAATGATGATAATAACATGTAATTTATGGAAATCATTTGCAGAAAATGATTAATGATCTGTTAATGTCAGAACTGATACACTGAAAGCCTAGACAACTTGTCTTGGTTCCTACTATAAATTATTAGAAAATCAAGAAGACAACATAATTTTCTAATATTTCAGTTCGGAATGCTACCAGACCAAATGGGCTCCTTCTCCCTTAATATTGGGAATATTATGAATATCTGAAAATAAATGTGTGTGTGTATAAATGCACAGGCATTACTCTGTCTATTGTTCAATTTACAAACTCAAAGTGTGTCAAGGGGCCCTGGGCTGTCACTATCCTTTATTTTTTTTCTTTTTTTCAACTCTTATGTAATAAATATAAATTTCCAAAGTACAACTTTTGGATTATAGCAGCTTTTCCCCCCGATAACCTCCTCCCCACCTGCAACCATCCCATCTCCCACGCCTTCTCCCATCCCATTCTTCATCATGATTCATTTTCAATTTTTTTATATATAGAAGACCAACTAAGTATATACTAAGTAAAGATTTCAACAGACTGCACCCACAAAGACACACAAAGCATAGAGCACTATTTGAGTAGTAGTTTCACCATTAATTCTCATAGTACAACACACTAAGGGCAGGGATCCTACATGGGGGGGCAGGTGCACAATGACTCCTGCTGTTGATTTAACAATTGACACTCTTATTTATGATGTCAGTAATCACCTGAAGCTCTTGCATGAGCTGCCAAGGCTATGGAAGCCTCCTGAGTTCACCAACACTGATCTTATTTAGACAAGGCCATATTCAAAGTAGAAGTTCTGTCCTCCCTTCAGAGAAAGGTACTGCCTTCTTTGATGGCCCATTCTTTCCACTGGGATCTCGCTCACAGAGATCTTTCATTTAGGTCAGTTTTTTTTTTTTTTTTTTTGCCACAATGTCTTGTCTTTCCATGCCTGCAAAACTCTGATGAGCTTTTTAGCCAAATCCGAATGCCTTAAGGGCTGATTCTGAGGCCAGAGTGCTGTTCAGGGCTTTTGCCATTCTATGAGTCTGCTGTGTTTCCTGCTTCCCATGTAGGATCATTCTCTCCTTTTTAATTCTATCAATTACTTGCAGACACTGGTCTTATTTATGTAATCCCTTTGACACTTAATCCCATCTTTTTTTTTTCATTTTTTTTATTTAATGAATATAAATCTCCAAAATACAGCTTATGGATTACAATGGCTCCCCCCATAACTTCCCTCCCACCTGCAACCCTCCCCTTTCCCACTCGCTCTCCCCTTCCATTCACATCAAGATTCATTTTCAATTCTCTTTACATACAGAAAATCAGTTTAGTATATATAAAGATTTCAACAGTTTGCCCTCACATAGCAACACAAAGTGAAAAAATACCGTTGGAGTACTAGTTATAGCATTAAATAACAGTGTACAGCACATTAATGACAGAGATCCTACATGATATTTTTTTAAAAAGATTGATTAATTTTCTATGTAATTTCCAATTTAACACCAAGGGTTTGTTTTTTTTTTCATTTTCAATTATCTTTATATACAGAAGATTGATTTAGTATATATTAAGTAAAGATTTCATCAGTTTGCACCCACACATAACCACAAAGTGTAAAAATACTGTTTCAGTACTAGCTATATCATTACTTCACATTGGACAACCCATTAAGGACAGATCCCACATGGGACGTAAGTACACAGTGACTCTTGATGTTGATTTAACAATTTAACACTCTTGCTTATGGCGTCAGTAATCTCCCTAGGCTCTAGTCATGAGTTGCCGAGGCTATGGAAGCCTTTAGGGTTCGCCGACTTCGATCTTATTCTGACAGGGTCATAGTCAAAGTAGAAGTTCTCTCCTCCCTTTAGAGAAAGGTACCTCCTACCTTGATGGCTCCGTTCTTTCCACTGGGATCACACTCGCTGAGATCCTTCATTTAGGTCGTCATTGTCGTCTTCGTCGTCTTTCTTTTTTTTTTTTTCAGAGTGTCTTGGCTTTCCATGCCTAAAATACTCTCATGGGCTCTTCAGCCAGATTCGAGTGCCTTAAGGGCTGATTCTGAGGCCAGAGTGCTGTTTAGGACATCTGCCATTCTACGAGTCTGCTGTGTATCCCACTTCCCATGTTGGATCCTTCTCTCCCTTTTTTGGTTTTATCAGTTAGTATTAGCAGACATTAGTCTTGTTTGTGTGATCCCTTTGACTCTTAGATCTATCAGTGTGATCAATTGTGAACTGAAAGTGATCACCTGGACTAGTGAGATGGCATTGGTACATGCCACCTTGATGGAATTGAATTGGAATCCCCTGGTACGTTTCTAGCTCACTATCCTTTAAAGGCTTACTTACTGGGGCTGGGGCTGTGGCTGTGGCTTAGTAGGCTCCACCTCTGCCTGTGGTGCCAGCATCCCATATGAGTGCCAGTTCCTTTCCTGGCTGCTCCTCTTCTGATCCAGCTCTCTGCTATATGGCCTGGAACAGCAGTGGAAGATGGTCCAAGTGCTTGGGTCCCTGCATATGTGTGGGAAGAGGCAGAATAAGCCCCTGGCTTCACATTGGCTCAGCTCTGGCAGTTGTGGCCTTTTGGGGAGTGACCAGCAGATGGAAGACCCCTCTGTCTCTGTCTCTTCCTCTCTCTGTAACTCTGCCTCTCAAATAAATAATTTACTTACTAATTTATTTATTCATTTACTTATGTGAAAGGCAGAGAGTGAGAGAATGAGGGTAGGAGCACTCCCATCCACTGGTTCACACCCCCAGATGGCTGCAAGAGCCTGGACTGAGGCAAGCTGAAATCAGGAGCCCAGAAACTCCATCTGGTCTTCCATGTGAGTGGCAGGGGTCCAAGGACTTGGACCATCTTCTGTTGCTTCCCAGGTACTTTAGCTGGGACCTGTATCAGAACTGGAGTTGCCGAGACTCCAACCAATGCTCTGATGCATAATGAAGGCATTGCAAACAGCAGCTTAGCCCTCTGTGCCAAAACGCCTCCCCTTCTCCGGGTTGAGTGTCACTGACCTTTGTGACCTCACTTTTCCTGTGGACTCTGGGTAGTATAAGGACTGCTGGTTTGGTCCATGTTTATCAGGACACAGAGATGGGTTTAGCCAGGCCTTCTCTTGGGCTAGACTCTCACCCATGACTTCCTTCTGACTAATCTTATGGCTGGGCAATCCCAAGATCAAGTGTAATCTTTGCAACTTCATGCACTATGGGAAAAAATGTTTTCTGCAAAATACTGGACATGTAAAAGGACGGGTTTATAGGTCAACAAATTGGCTTCCCATTTTATTTCCCAATTTTCTTATTGACACTTCTTGAGATTTAATATTCCTCTCCAGGAACATGGGACTGGTGTTGAGTCAAACAATAAACAGCGGAAGCAATGGCGATAACAGCTTGCATGTACGATATGCCTTTAATTCTTAGAGAAAAGTAGAATGAGCTGAAGATTGAATTGCTTTTTCAATTCCTGTTTTCACAACTGATGTGCAATGAAAGATGCTGTCCTCCTTCAAGAGCTGGAGGGAAACAGCCATCTCCCCTGTCACTGATTGGACTCCCAGCACAACTGGGTTTTTGTTGCTGGAAGTCACTCAAGATGATTTTGTTCTATGTGCAAAAACCGAAACAACAGAAAAGTAGTATTGGGAAATCCAGTCCTGCTAATAGCTAGTAGCTACCTATTTATTCTAGGTAAACATGATATCTGTATCCTATCCAAACAGTCTGTTGAATTATAAAATATAGCCTGTGAGTTTTCTTTTAAGAAGCAAATGCATTTAAGAATCTGCTGTGACAAATCAATATCAAAATGCGTACAAAATTACAAGAACAAATAGAATGTTGTTTTTGACTGGTTTGTTTATATTGAAACTATATTATTTTATGTGAAGTATGTGTAATAGAGCATTAGATTTGAAGACTCTGTGTTGAATATCATTTCTGACAGCCTTTTTTAGGGTCACTAAAATTCCAATAATTCAGTCTAGAATTGAAGTCGATTCCAGAGAAAAATTTAATATAGTCTGCTTGCCTGCCAGCTTCAACATAGTTTCAGAGCATTGAAATGGTTTGACACATTGAAATATAAAGTGCATTTGTCATATCTATTGGTGGAGTATTTTATGTGATCGCATCTAACAAAGATCAAGTTAGAGTAAAACTTATACTGTTTTTTTTTTTATGTGTTTGTGAAGAAGATTTTGTTTTATCTTGTTTTCTTTACAGTCCTGATTTGATTTATTGCAAAGTCCAATAAACTATTCCTGGTAATAATAAAGAAACAACGTTGCCTGAACCAATTTTGCAATGCAGTGGAACATCTTTATATTACCACAATCATTTGCCATTTCAGAGATCCGTGGGAATTCAGTATTGTGTCAAAGAAGGGGTACTTTCTGAACCAAGCATGAGGTTAGAAAGTAGTTTCTAATTCAGACCCCAGCAAATAGAAATTAGGTATTTGTGAAAATCTTTTGAAACTTTGAGGTTCAGTTTTCTCATCTGTGAAATGGGGGTGATGCTCCAAAGATGGTAGGGTTTTAAGTTCAAGTTTTGATGTAGATGTGTTGTGTGTATCACCCCTAGTTCAGTGTTTATCACCTAACAGATACTCCCGGAAGACCTTTCTAAGGTTTTTAGGGCTTGTTGGAATTTCACAGAATGGAATCTATGGTCTATGCAGGTGTTAGCAACCTAGGAAATAGTGAAATGAGACTCCAGGATATTTGACTTCTTCGGTAAAGTGCTGCATTTGATACTGTGAAAGCCCTGTCCTTCTTCTAATACATATTTGGTTTATGTGTTTGAACAATTTGGGGTTTCCTGTGTTGAGAGTGTAGAGGTGAGGTTGATTCTGTTTCAGATGTTGAGCACAGGCGAAACTGGAATGGATGGATCTTATCTTTGTTAGCAATATTGTTTCTGAGAATACACAAATTTATTTCCATTTTGCAACTGTGCATTACCTTTTATCTATAATCTGGATGCCAATTTTAATAGTTATAAATAAAAGTAGATAAATATTTAAATACAATTCTAACATCAGCTCTTAAGACTATTTCTATGTTCTCACCAAGAAACTCCAGTAAAAAAACAAACAAAAACCCTTCCCAGCCCAGTAATAGTATTTTGATGATATAGCTACAATATATTATGTTCAGTAAGGAGTTTTCTTTTACGATGATTTTAAGGTCTCAAGTACTTAATACCCAATTTGTTTAACAAATATCCTATGTATTATTATCCTACATAGACTTATATGTAACAAATATAATTAGTTGTATGCAGTTAGACGTATCTTTATTAGGACACTTGAAAATATTTAATATTGTTAATATTTGGCCCACATATTACTGATGTTTTATGAAGTTATGAAGTCTTTAAGTTATTTATGTAAAATAACTTAAAAGGGTTTTTAATTGAGTATACAATGGATAATGAAGATTAACATTTTCCACAGAGTGATCTACTGAGCTGAATTGCACAGTATTAATAAGAATTATTTGAAATAAAGTTTCCAGGTTGAAATCAGTCTGGAAAATAGTGGACTAAACAATTTTTATGCTAAGACTTCTTAATGTGTTGAGTGTGCTTGTTGGTGACTTACATAGTAATAGTCTATGAGAGCGTTGTGGTGTGCTGTTTCTGTGACCTGTTTTAAAAAATTAGATGTTAAATTTATTGAAAAGGCAGATAACTCCTCCTCCCCAACACACACACACACGAGGTGGGGGGAAGGAGAAAGAGACAGCCAGAGAGACAGAGCTCTGTCTACTGGTTCACCCCCCTTATGCCCACCATGACTGGTCCTACCCTAACCTGGGAGCCAGGAATCCCATCCAGATCTCCCACCTGGGTGGCAGAGATCTTACTTGAACCAATACCACTGCCTCCCAGGGTGTGGATTAGTAGGAAACTGGAATCAGGAGCAGGAGTCCAGACTTGAACCTGAGGAACTCAGGTACAATGTGTAGGTATTTAACTGCTTGGCCAAAGATCTGCCATTTGCTAACCTTTTTGAACACAAAAGTTCTTTAAGTATTTTTTAGAATATCTTACAGTATTAATAATCAGCAGAACATACTTTGGGTAATTCAAGTTTAAAAGGAAAGTGCTGTATACGTTCTTTTTTTTTTTTTAGATGTATTTATTTGAAAGTCAGAGTTATGGAGAGAGGGGCGGGGGAGGGGGAGAGGCAGAGAGGTCTTCCATCTGCTGGTTCATTCCCCAGTTGACTACAACAGCCGGCAGCTGAGCCAATCCGAAGCCAGGAGTTTCCTCCAGGTCTCCTATGTGGGTGCAGGGGCCCAAGGCCCACCTTCTACTGCTTTCCCAGGAAATATCAGAGAGATAAATCAGAAGTGGAGCAGCCAGAACTCGAAATGGCGCCCATATGGGATGCCGGCACTGCAGGTGGCAGCTTTACCCGCTATGCCACAGCGCCACCCCCTGTATACATTCCTGAATCTGTAAATCTAGTCAGGAGGCAGAAACCACCCCAGTTATTAGGGAACTACAAAAAGTTCATGGAAAATGGAATTAAAAGGTAAGTTTAGAGATAGGCACTTAGTGTAGTAGTTGAGTCACTACTTTGCACACCTGCATCTCTTATTCAAATACCTGATTTAAGTCTCAGCAACTGTGCTTCTGATCCAGCATTCTGCTCATGCATATGCTGGGAGGCCACTTACGATGGCTCTAGTGCTTGGGTCCCTGAACTTGGGAAACCCAGATTGAGATCCATATGCTTGTTTTTTTTTTTTTTTTTTTTTGACAGGCAGAGTGGACAGTGAGAGAGAGACAGAGAGAAAGGTCTTCCTTTTGCCGTTGGTTCACCCTCCAATGGCCGCCGCGGTAGCGCGCTGCGGCCGGCACACCGCGCTGTTCCGATGGCAGGATCCAGGTGCTTATCCTGGTCTCCCATGGGGTGCAGAGCCCAAGCACTTGGGCCATCCTCCACTGCACTCCCTGGCCACAGCAGAGAGCTGGCCTGGAAGAGGGGCAACCGGGACAGGATCGGTGCCCTGACCGGGACTAGAACCTGGTGTGCCGGCGCTGCAAGGCGGAGGATTAGCCTGTTGAGCCACGGCGCCGGCCCACATGCTTGGTTTTGACCTCACCCATCCCTGGCTGTTGTAGGCATTTGGGGAGTAAACCAGCAGATAGAGGATCTATCAATCTGCCTTCCAGATAAAATGAAAATAAATAAATCTTATAAAAGCAAGATATGTTTATTTGGGTGCAAAAAAATTTTTGGAAACTCATGTATAATTGTTTTTTTTGTTCTTGTTTTTGTTTGACAATATGCCTTGTCCCTGAACTTAGCGAAAACCTCTTATATTTGAACACAGAGAATTTAATGTATAGAGTTGGTAACTAGGTATATGTTGTTAACTGGTAACAGAGAGTGACATCAGAGTGCTCACATATTATATAGATAGCCATTGTAGGAAGCAGGTAATCCCCCTGGCACTGGGGGAAAAAAGATAGCTTAGGTCTTTCAAAGCTTGGAGGGGAGACTCCCATGAAGCTTAAGAGGAACCCCTGGCCTGCTTGTCCCTGAAGAGGCAGTGATGGGGCTGATTCTGCAAGTGATCGAAAGTACACAGACTGAATTTTTCTTTAGCCATGGAAGGAACTGCCACGGCTGGGAGATTGAGCCCCGTGGGCGGAGGCTCAGTGAACCAGGTAGGAAGCTCACAGAACACAGGTTCCTGCCCATGTAAGCCTTGCAGTCTCCCTTTAGTGCCACTCGTGGGAGAGCCTAACAGGTAGCAGCTGGCTAGACAGCAGCATGGTTTGCAGAGTCCCGACAGAGCGGGGAGGCGTGGAGGGCACCCAGATTTGATGCTGGTAACAGTAGCTTAATAACTGGCAGAGTTGCTTGGTCAGAACCTGTGCACTTAGGAAGAAATACATCGGAATTATTTTTAAAGTAGTTCTGTCATCATCTCAGATTAAATTTGCCAGAGTAATTCACAAAGCAAACCAACTTACTTTATCATTTGTATCCCCAGCAGCTATGTTCCATTATTACATTAGTATTTCATTATTACTGTACAGGTTTCTCTAAACAAAAAAGAAGGATTAGCTTGAATTTACTTTCCACCCTTAAAAAAGCACATCGTTGAAGGCCGGTAGCTCCTAATCTTTTAGCTCTGTTCAGTGCCACTGCAGTTCTAACACTGCTTCTGGAATTGCTGTGCAGAAAGGCATTTGAAACCAAACATACATGGACCCTAGCAGAATGGTGATCTGCCGCCGAGAATCTGTGGGGAAACACCAAGACATGTTAGGGCGACTGCCTTCTGGAGGACTTGGGGTTTGACAAATTGTGGGTTATTGAAAGGGTGCTTCTTACACGAGTCATCGATAATCAACAGATGAGAGACTCCACCTCCGTCTGGGCCTTATGTTTACTCAGTGCTGTGGGAATAGGATTTTCGAGCAGCCATAGTTTGGGTTTATCTTACAAGTGGTATGTGTTAAAACATGACGTATTTGCAAAATCCAGTTTGACATGCGTGTTATTAGCCCCAGAGAAAGCTAAACATGATTGCAAGAAGTTAAGGAAGCAACTTATTTATTTTAAAGAATTTTTTTTTTTTTTACTTGAAAGAGAGAAGTAGAGCCAGAGAAATAGAGGTCTTCCATTCCGCTGGTTCACTCCCCAAATGACCACAACAGCCAGAGCTGTGCTGATCCAAAGCCAGGAGCCAGGAGCTTCTTCCAGGTCTCCCACACTGGTGCAGGGCCCCAAGGACTTGGGCCATCTTCTACTGCTTTCCTAGGCCATAGCAGAGAGCTGGACCAGAAGAGAAGCAGCCAGGACTTGAACTGGTGCCCACATGGGATGCTGGTACTGCAGGCTGGGGCTTTAACCCACTCGCTGGCCCCAGGAAGCAACTTAAGTCAAAGAAGACTCGCCAATAGAATGTGCACTGTCTAGACAGTACGTGTGTTCTGAGGATGTTTCAATGCTGTCATTCAAAGATGCAGAACATGACATAAAAGGAAGAGAAGCTGAGAAAACAGGCTCTGGAAGAGTTTGGAAGGTTGGGAGGAGGAGGAATGTATGACCGTAGCCACCTAAGATGGAATGGAAGAGGATACAGATGCGTATTGGAGGGAACACAGGGTGGAAGAGAATTACAAGAAGGGATCCTAATGATAACACGACTGAGTGCTTATGTGAGCTCATCCTGGTTTTGCGTTGGGAAGCGGCTGGGGAAAGTACTGCAGATTGTGCCCTGATGAAATGGCATTGGCTTTGGCAGCTGCAAAGTGATTTGGAACTTTGAAACATTTTAACCCAGGGAGAGTTAGAAGCTAGGTTTCAAAGGGTTGAGGAAAGGATTAGCATGGGAATAGATGCAGTGATTTTGGGCTACTCTGCCCAGAACTTTGTCTTTGGAGAAAGAGATCACCTAGGCAGAGCTGTCTGCTTTTGCTCAGTGTATATGACTACAGGTTTGAAGTCAGAGGTGAACAGATGATGCCAGTATCGTAAGACATTGCTCCTGCATCTGCGATCATCATGGGCTATGAACTTTTTCGGTAGAATAAAACAATGCTAATATGAAAAGAACTGTGAATGTTTTCCAAGGTGTTAGGTGTTGATTGTAGACACTGGATAAACAAAGTGCCAAAGAAATGTGTGCTTTTTTAGAAATCATCCACATGGATCACCTGGATATAAAAATAATTTCAAAAGCGTTTTTGTTTGTTTGTTTTCTGTAAGGCGGTCCTTCCTCTATCTTGGCTGGATTATAAGCAGCCTGTTAGGGATTGGTTAAGATGGAAATGTTGGCTTCTAGGAGTAGTGGCTTATCCTTGAGGCCTAGAGGTATATGGAACATGTTACAAAGTTGGCCTGCACCTATTTGAGTTGGCCTAAGTAACTGTCCTGGAGTGTATCTCGGAGACTCTGAAGTCTGTACTGGAAGATGGATCTCTGTGTTAGCAGGCTTCAAGGTGCACCTCACCAGCCTCAGTGGTCATGCTTCTATATCTGTTATTTACAATACACAGATGGGAACCTTATCTAAATTGTGACTTTTTCTTCAAAAAACAAGCCAGCATAAAACTGTTATAAAAGACTTAAGTGCCTTTTAGTAGGTTTTTTTGGAGGAAATTTCTCAAAAGGCCACTCGGCTAATTGATAAAGCCCCTGAAAAGAATTGTATCTCAATATTTTACCGAGCCAGCTTCCTCCAGAGTGAGCTGATCACCTAAGTTAGAGGACGCACACTACCTTGTGTTTTCTGCAGCTACCCTTGATTTCTGCTAGAACCAAAGCTAATCCTTGATAGGAGTCATGTGTGTAGCACATTATGGTTCCCGTGAACTTGAGGGTGGAACCCTTTGTTATAGTTCAGGTTGGAATAAAGTTTAAGTTATGTTATTTCAAATATGTGTGTGTGTATAAAATCGACTTCTAAGTTATGTCATTGATAGATTGCTTATGAATTTCTTCCTTTTAGTCATTTGTTTTACCAAGATACAAGGTACGTTTGCTAGGGCAGTGATTGCTGCTTTAACAAATACTAGAAATTGCAATATCTTTGTGAAATAGTTTCTTATTTTGATAATTTCCCCATGTGGATGTGATGGTGGCCAGGAAGGTACTGCCTCTGCCAGTCATTCAGGGATCCAAATGACAGAAGCTGTGCCAGGCTCCCAGAATCACTGTCAGCATTGTTCACCGCCCGGTCAGCTGGTCGGGGGGGGAAGCAAGTAGCAGCACTTGGCGGAGCTTACAATAGGCCAGGCCTCCAGTAGCACACGGGTGCTTCTGCTCATTTTCTACGGGCTGGACCTCAGTCATGTGTCCACGGTTAATTGCAGAGCTGGAACATGAAGGATAATAATGTCTAGGAAGAAAGGAAGTGGCGTTCAACGTATTTTAATAAATACTATGGCCACACTATTAATAAACATTGAATTTTAGACAGTTTTAATATGTCATTTTTTTACACTATAAAATCATATATGAAAGTATGTTCTTATACCAATTCCCTTCTTAAATCCATTGGTATCACAATATTGGTTTTTAAGAAGATACTTTATAGGCCAGTGCCGTGGCTTAGCAGGCTAATCCTCCACCTTGTGGCGCCGGCACACCGGGTTCTAGTCCTGGTTGGGGCACCAGATTCTGTCCCGGTTGCCCCTCTTCCAGGCCAGCTCTCTGCTGTGGCCAGGGAGTGCAGTGGAGGATGGCCCAAGTGCTTGGGCTCTGCACCCCATGGGAGACCAGGAGAAGCGCCTGGCTCCTGGCTTCGGATCAGCACGATGCGCTGGCTGTAGCGGCCATTGAAGGGTGAACCAACGGCAAAAAGGAAGACCTTTCTCTCTGTCTCTCTCTCTCTCACTATCCACTCTGCCTGTCAAAAAAAAAAAATACTTTATAGAAAATATAATTAAAAGATGACTTGATATTGATGCAAGCAATCACTGTGTTCTTAAAGTTGTACTTATAAAATGCATGAAGTTTATATTCCTTAAATAAAAGGTTTCTGGAAGAAAAAAAAGTTCTTAATCTGTGAGAAGGTTTGTTTCATAATACACCTTTTTCATGAGTTCTTTGAAGACCCTTTGTGTTGTGATGTGGGGACAGCTGACTGGCCTCCCAGGCTCTCAGTGTGAACATACGTGAGAGGTATGGCTGTGCACCCAGAGTTAGCTGAAACTCACTACCGGGAGGCATGCCTGAGGAGCCCACCTATTCGATTTCTAGCAAGTGTCTACCCTCACGACAGAGAAACAGCCTTGCGGCTGAGGAGTTGATGTTAGCTGGAAGGGTGTTTCGTCTGAGAGTTCAGGGATGATGGATTTCCTTCAGTTACTGAACTATGGTGATTCAGGTTTATATTATAGAATAGTCCAGTTTGAGCTTCGGAAACATCCAGAGCCTTTTGAAGACCGGAGCTCAATCCTTAGATGTTCATGTGGAAATCTCCCTGGGAAAGACCATACATGTCTGAGAGAAAAAGTAAAATCCTATTGAAATTACAACTTGAGTAGAAACTTTTGGATTTATCAAGTAAATATATAACTAAAATGTCCATTGTTCAATACCTGAAAATAATTTGTTATCACCAATGCATGTCATCGCAAGTTGATGAAATCTGCAAATGTCTAGGAAGATTTTAATACTCATTTCCCCCTTTTTTTCCCTTGGACTTCTATATCAGCCAATGCAGAAATAGCTTGAAGTTGTTACAAGTAAGAGCTCTTATCATTATTTCATCAAGGTGCTTTTAGCATTAGAGTTGAAGTAGATCCCAGGGTTGGGGGGATGCATTCCCATGGCAATTCTCTTTTCCTGTATGGAATTGTGTTCAATGACTCCTACAAAGTTTTCGTCTTTGTTCCCTCTTTGATTTCTAATGGTATGTATCACATATTTTCACTGTTCTAAATAACTTGAATATCATTACATATCATTGCAGTATTATCAACATAAATGTGTAGTAGTATCAACAAGTATCTTTAGATTTGGGGATTGGAGGTGGAAAGTGTATTTAAAAAACAAGGAACATTTGAATGTAATTATTGTAGGTTAATGGATGCAAGAATACCATCTATAGCAAAATCATAGGATGTGTATAGCCCTCATTTTTCTTCAGGAAGAAATTAACTATTTCACATTTGAATTTACAGATGTTAATCTTGTTATTGTATTGTCACATCTTTGTGAAATACTCTCATCTGCCAAAGTGCTTGCTTCATATAATCTACCTGGTATTGTAGAAGGCAAATTATATCTACAAATTAAAAGAAAAAACAACTTTGTGTTATGCATATGCTTGTTATTTCAGTAAGATCAACAAAATGCTTAGGAGCACAAACAAATTCATCAATTATCTTTTGTATCCAGGGTAAAATATAGCAGGCACGTTGAAAAATGAATTGTTTATTTTTGGAGGGGCTGAGAATAAAGAACAATGAAACTTCCAAATAAAAGTAGTTGGACCTTTCTGCAGTGGATCTGAAAATAAGTCCAGAAGGCTGAGCTTAATATAACATGTGGCAGGTGGCCTGCGTTTGCCTGGAGAATTCCTTTAGGGCAAGACAGCTCAGCAAACACATAAATCCTTTTTTCTCTGTTATCTAGTAGCACATTGAGTTGCCATGGGGATTTTATTTATGCAGCAGATCCTCTGCAGTTCAGTTTGTGCCTAAAGTTTAACCGTACAGCTGTTACCATAAATGCTACATGGCAATATTTTCCAAACACAGACCCTAGAACAAAAAGAACATTTTTCCCCTCACATTGATTTTGCTTTTTATGTTCTGAAACATCGTAGTAAAGTATTACTATATACCAAGAAAACTTCACAAGTTCCAGGCAAGCAATTGGTATCATTTAATATTATTTAAATCGTACAATTGCGAATAAAATGTGGCAAATATATTTTAAGTTAGGGCATTGTTTTTTGCAAATTTAAATGAATAGTTTATCACTCTATATTTTTTTTTGAAGAGATTTAATTCCCCCCTCCACAGTCATTACTTCTGAAAGGAGTTTAGATGAATATGCTAGAAATACTTGCTACTCTACAGACCCTCACTTCCATGCCTTTTTTAATATTACCCCTCCCCACTATTTTTAGTGGAGGAGGCTGGAAAACAAGATGGAAAAATGCTGATTGCTTTCGCAACAATCAAGGGACTTGGAAGTTTCTCCAGCTCAGGGCTAGGTCCTGATTTGGAATGAATTGCTTTTGTTTAGTCTTGATTTGTACTACACCAGATAAATCACCAATATGTCTCCTTTGTGTGAAGCAGCCTGGATTGGTCACTGAGAAGGGGAACTGATGCTTTTAGATGGAGTGTGCACAATTACCTCCCACCATCTGTGTCACAGTGCACCCGAAAATGATGGAAGGAAAACTTGAAATCCAGGTAAAGTTCTTGCTCGGAAGGAAAGTAAAGCAATCTGAATCAAGATACATTGTTCACTTCCTCGCCCTGCATTGCATTTCTGGTGTGTGATGTTGACTGTTTCAGACAACTGTCGAGACATCATCCTTACAGATGGTTCCGCTCTAGTTAAAGGGTCAACGTGTAAAATGTGAAATGATAAAGTAAATGAAGGCCTTCTGTTTAATGCCATATATTCTCGGCAATAATCACGCTGTTTGACATTAAACCAGCATTACTGCATTAGCAGTCATTAAAGATTGTCTCTGCTAGGAACAAACACCTCTCAGACATGTCTTATTTCTACCACAAATGGCCACATAATCTGAAAATGAATTCTGACGTGATTAATGGAATACATTGGAGATTTTAAGTGGCAACTGTTACCAGGTTGGTCTACAGAATGGGGACTGGGGGCTTGAGGGCACTGCATTGCCTGTGAGAAGCGCTTGGAGTCCCTTCGTTCAGTTGCCATTGTGATTTATCTAGGTTGGTGAAATCAAGACTAAACAAAATGCAAATGCTTAGCCAGGGTTTCACCTCATTTCCTAAGAAGTAGTAGAAGATAAACATACATGCTTCTTTGTGCTCATCTAATTAACAGCAATGTTCAAGTATTCATTTTTCATTGCGAAGTCATTTGTTGAAGGAAGTCAGCAACTGACACACGGGCTGTGACGTTCCGATCTAAGTGTGGTCCATGGGCCGGTAGTATTGGCCTCACCTGGGAACCTGTCATAAATGTAAAATTCTAGTTTCTCTCCTTCTCAAGAGACACTGAATAAAGAATCTGTATTATACTGTTGGTAGATGATTCCACTGCACTTTAAGTTTGAGAAGCATTGGTCTAGGAGTCTTGAAAGTCAAGATAAAATTGTACTACAGATTAAACATTGCAGAAGAAATGTATGGATTCATTGGTTATTTTGGGGTCTGCAGGTAGGAGAGCATTTTGGCACTGTTTTCATTCAGCTGTCTTCTGTACTCCTGACTTAGACTTTCAAACCCCAGCTCTTACTGGGTGATCCAGTCTTAATTCTTTTTTACCCTCTGCCTGAGTGATAACTACTACCAGGATTATCTTTCAGAAATAGAGTGACTAGGCACTAGAATGCATAAGATGCTTCAATCACTCTCCCTTTGTCTACTGACTCAGTCTCCCTTTGGTTCTCATCTCTTAGTCTGGCGTAGGCATCCTGACCCCTAATCACTCATCATACCCTAACCATATCACATGCGGTACAACTCTGTGACTTTGAACCTTCTATTTCCTCTCTGAGAATAAGTTTTTCTTTTAACGTGATAAACTTGTATTCATACGTGATTACCCAGTTTCTATGTCTTAGAGGAGAAATATCCATTTTTAGGTCACCAGAGTAGTTCTTGGTTAAACATATATAAAATGTATGCAGACTTCTCACATAGTACTCAAGATACTGTGTTTCATTCATTTCTACCAGTAGAACGATTACTCCTGGAAGGCAGGACTCTTCCACTTTCCCCCAGCACCTAGGAAAGTGTCCAGCCCATAACAGGTGCATGTTAAGTGCTTGTTAAATGAATGAATGGCAATTCCATTTAAAAGGACACCATTTAGCAATCATAACTGCTAATACATTGAGACACCTGGGTAAATCGGCCTTCTCTCTGCCATAATCTTTTATCAAGAACAATATCTTCTTGTTCTGAGAGAATCATGTCAGCTATTTGGGAAATAGAAAGTATAATGGAAGGTCTCATATAATGTAGGGCATGAAAAAGAAAAGTGCCCAGACTGAGAAATTGCTGAAGCCTGAAAGCTCAATTGGAGAGAAGCTCGTGCACTTGGAAGACCAAGTGTGAACTAAAACTGGGTTTCCAGGGTTTGATTATACTTAAATGTGAAAATTGTATCACCCTCATTAGTGCGTCAGTTGCCACATCAGTGCTTGGTCGAAAGTGAGAAGTTTCTGAAACAACACATAACTCTGTGTGCATCTTAAACCTGTGTTTTGCTTTCATAAGAAAAGATTGAAATACGCATAAATGAAATGTGCTAACAAAGTTTATACAGTAGTATTAGGATGAGAGTATTTAACACGCAGAATCCGATTCAAAGGTGAATTTATTTTGATGCAAAAAGTTTTGAAATTCAGGTATTTTTTTTCTTGATACACATTGCCATGACCTCTTCAAATTTACCTCATATCTAGGGAACCTTGGCTTTTTCTTCAGCTGTGAATGGTGGTGGTTGTGTCGAGCTGTGATTAGTGTGTGTGTGTCTTCACAGTGAAGCAGCCCAGGTTTTCACAAAGGAATGCCTGTATGCTTGTGGATCACACATACTATTGTGTATTTCCACTCGGTTTGACTTCAACGCAATGCTACAGTTTGAACTTGTGGTAGTTTTTCTAAGTTGCACTGGTGAAATATGAAATGAAAAATCTCAGTATTCCATAAAACTGGAAAATCTGAACTCCCTAGTTATCACTTTTCCCTAGAGGATTAAAACTTCAAATAGACTTTGCAAATCTTGCTTAAATAACCAGTTAGAGGGCTAGCATTGTCAAGGGTGAGACATTGCCATGGAAATCAGTGATAGTTCTAATTGCTCAATTCAAAAGTCATTTATTTTTAATCTGTATTTTGTAAAATGATGACTAAAATAAGCCTAGGATTTTGGTTCTAACCCTGCTATATCAGTAATGTTGGGCAAGCATTCTAAATAATTGTGGTCCTTACATAAGAGTACTTCAAAAAGCTTGTTGATACATGTAATTGAAAGATAAGTTTATTTGGATGCAAAAAATTGAAATCCATGCTGTGTTTTCCATAGTCTGCATTTGCGAATCCTTTTGAAGAACCCTCAAACGCCGTGAGTTTAAAGATTTTTTTGTGCTAAAGTACACTTTAAAAAAGTATTTTCCTGTTGGTATGGAGAGATTGAAGACTGTTGGATTTTTGTAGGGTGTGTTTTGGGGGAGTCTTTTTGTTATTAGAGAACAAGACCATGCACAGGCACTCCCTTAGGCTGGTTCACTCCCCCAAATGTTTATTGGGTCTGGCCTGGCAGAAGTCAGGGGTTAAGAACTCAATGCAGTTCTCCCACATGGAGTGGCAGTGACCCAACTGGTTGAGACCTTACCTGCTGCCTTCCATGGCCCTCTTGAGCAGGAAGCTGGAATCGGGAGTGGAAAGTTGGGACTGCAATGCAGGTATTCCATTCTGGAACCTATTCACTGACCTCCCAAACAGTAGGCCAGAAAGGGCTGTGATTAACTGGAATCTCAACTGCTTGGCTGGATGCCCACCACCAAAATTAACTTGAATTCTATTTTTCTTTGTCTTTCTTTAAGATTTATTTGAAAGGCAGAATTTCAAAAAGAGACAGAGGGACAATGAGAGAGATCTTCCATCCACTGGTTCACTCCCCAAATGCTGCAATGACTGGGGCTGGGTGAGTCCGAAGCCAGGAGCTGGGAGCTCCTTCTGGGTCTTCCATGTAGGTGCAGGGGCCCAAGGACTTGGACTATCCTCTGCTGATTTCCCAGGCACATAAGCAGGGAGCTGAATATGAAGTGGAGCAGCTGGGAACTCGAACTGGCCCCCATATGGGATGGTGGCACCGCAGGCAGCAGCTTTACCCAGAATACCACAGCGCCAACTCCTGAATTCTATTTTTCTAATAAATTTTAGAAGTACCCTTGTACTCAATCGACATTGAGATACTCATGTTCTAAATATCTTGACCTTATTTTGTTAGTAGGAAGAAACTCAAAATATTGGTTGCCTACAGACTTGACTCTTACTGCCAATTTTATTGGGTCTTAAATGCCCAGCAGGTACTGAGAAAATCTAGAGGGTTCAGGATCAGAAATGGGGATCAAAGGGTTCAGGGAGAAATGGGGATTGAAGGGAAGGAGATGGAGAATAAAAAAATTCAGGGGTCTTTTACCTTTGAAAAATATTGTCTTGAAGGATTCGGTACAAGCTTTTACTGTGGAAATCTTGATTATAAAACCAGCAGGGTTGAAAGGCTTATTTTCACTTATAGAGAAACTAAAGAAAACAAAACAATACTTTTGCTAATTAACACGTTGAGGATTACTTATTTATTTTTAAGGAGATTTCTGTAATCATTAAGAAATCCTTACTGGGCTGTCACTGCCGCACAGAGCAGCAGTGTCGTTTTCCTAGTTTTATTTCAAATGCCAACTCAAGGAGTGTTGGCAATAGTATCCTCAGTGGTTGGTGATGCTGTGCTTTCCCGGGTACTTTCCACAATTCCTGGATACATTTGAGGCGCAGAATCAGACCATCAGAGGGTTTGGGGAGCTAGTGGAGACCAAGTGGGGGCCACTTCCCTATCGTTAGTGAGGGTTAAGGAATTTATATGAGTGTGAAGATGTGAGGTCTTACGGATACGGCGGTTGGAGCGCTGGCGAATGAGGAGTTTGTCATATCGCCTGGGCTGTTGAGGGCTGTGCGTGCCACCCGGCCCATGCGTGGTGAGGAATCAGCATTTGTTGCAGGGTCGGGTCAGGGAGAAGAAGCAAGCACCCAAAGAAGCCGGTGGGTTGGGGAGCGCTGGGCAGAAGTCATAAACGCATCCTGCCTGGGCTTCTAGAGAAGACAGAGGGAGCGAGGAGTGGCACAGTTTCCTGATAGCTCCTAGACCTCAGGGAGAAGGAAGCTCAAGTGATGCTGGAGCAGCGAGAGTGCGCTTCAGACCACATCAGGAGACGCCAGATCAGAAGAGCGAAAGATGGATCATGGGCAGTGTGCTTTGCTGTTGGATCGCTATGTTGGCAGTTCCGAGAGCACCAGTCAGTAGAAATGTGCTACAGCCCATCAGGCTGCGGGATCTGCTGGGAACCTGCGTAGGGGAAACACAGTGTTGGTCCGTTTGGGAAACTCAGCCACTCACTGGAAACGGTTTTTTTCCCCTGATGCCATCAGGATAGCTGCTGGGAGTTAAAGGATGTTCTCCAGGTTTCTGGGATGGGAAAGGGTGAGTCTTTCTCTCCTGCGTGGTCGAGGCAGCCCAGTGTGACGGGTGCAGGGAACCCCAGGCTCAGAGGCCTGACGAGTATGGCCAGCTCACGATGCTGCCATCGCCTCACAAGTCACTGTAATACTCGGTGCTTGCGGTTCCCTCACTGGGAACACGAGGATGATAATGCCACTCGCCTCGGATCGCTGGAGGATTCAGCTTGGTGACGCCTGGAGCACCGCACGGCCAGCGGTGTTCAGCGTGTAGTAAGTACTCAGTAATGTTAGTGTTGTTGCTAAGAAGTAGGAGCTGAAAGAGGTACGTGATTGGTCAGAAAACCAAGAGGTGGGAGTGATAAACGTCTGTATCCTTGACAGAAATGAAAGCTGTCTGAAGCCTCGTGTTCAGAAGAAACCTTAACTCACAAGGAAAATGGATGAGACGAGACTATTTCGAAGCAGAAGAGTTAAGAGGGCACAATGCTGTCTTTTAAACAGATTTTACAATCTAGCGCAATACAAGGAAGGTGCTAAACAATGTAATTTTGGAAAGGAAGAAAAGATACTCTACTAAGAGCAGCGGTGAGTTGGGTAAGATAGAGAAGGAAAGTTACGACTGCCTTTCAGGACCCGTGGCAAGGAAAATGCCTTAGGAACAAAACAAAGTAAATTTGTAATAGAATTAGTACAAAGGCTAAAGAACTCCTATAGGAAAACGTTGATCAGATGAAGAGGAAAGACACAGTGCTTACAGGATGGAGAAAAAGGAATATGTGGTTTCTTGTACTGAAATTTTGGCTTCTTGAGAGCAGGCCCTTTATCTTCTCACGTCTCGGTGCCCAGCTCTGTGCTGGGTGTGTAATGGACACTTAACAAGTCTTTAATGAATTCATGAATGAGCCAATTTAATGGACTAATTAATTTAATGAATTAAATTAAGTTTATTAAATAATTATGAGCCCTACAAGGAACTAGGTCATTTATAAAATAGGTTTTAACTCTTAAGGATGAAGAAACAGGGTTATGGGTCATAGAAAAGAGTGGAACTTATCTTCAGGGAATAGAATTAGAAAATTCAATTGTCAAAATAATGGGAGATTTTCTCAAATATTTGGATAAAATGGGGAAGAAGGGAGAATGTGGGTTTTTTGTTTTCCTTTTTTTTTTTTTTTTTAGTTCTGTACAGAGGTGTAGGGGCTGAGAGACAGAAATGATGGACAGACAGGTCAAAGTGTCATCAGTCTGTGAGGAAACAGTTTTTGAGCATGGATGTTATCACCTCTGAACTTGGGTAGTTGGATATTTTGTGAAATCCTTGAAGTTCATCAGCACAGTAATTCTTAAATTTAAAAATGTTTGTTAAAAAACTTATTTCAGTTGTTTTCTGTCTCATGCACAATAGTCCCTGAATGTGTCCAAAAGCAGGGTATAAGATATTTGGGGGGCTGGGTGCAGGCATTTGGCATTGCAGTTAGGATGCTGCTTGGTTTGCTCTTCTCATGTTGGAGTGCCTGGATTCGAGTCCCAGCTCCCCTCCTGGTTCCAAATTCAAGCTAATGCACGCCTTGGAGGTAGCAGGTGGTGGCTTAACTGCTTCGATCCCTGCCAACCATGCAAGAGACTGGATTGAGTGCCTGGCTCCTAGCTTCAACCTGGCCTACCCTTTGCTACTGCAGGCATTTGAGGAGTGAACCAGTGATAGAGATCTCTCTCTCTCTCTCTGCCTTTCAAACTAAATAAATAAAAATTAAAGTAGGTGTAGGAAGATATGGCAACAATATGGGGTAGGAGTTAGAGGAAACAAATTCTTAAATTATGGCTAGTGGTAAAGAGGGTCACAAACTACTTGATTACTTAAGGAAAAATATTAATGCATTTGATAGTTTGTTTAATATATTGTTGATTAAAAATAATTAAAGAGCATGAAGAACTTTCTTAGGTAGCATGATCCATTAAGATTGGGCTGTTGCCCAATGGCTCAGTAGCACAGTGAACACACATGGTATCTGAGGTTGCTAGTGTATTAGAAGATGATAAGACACAAAGAGTCGCCATTTAGCCTTGTGGTGCATGCATGGACAGTGGTGTCTCTGAGAAATTAACAGATGATTGTAATAACCCTGTAGCCTGTTAGTTTTGAGACTAAAGTTGTCCAGTAGATATACCATTGTCAAGATGCAAAAATGAGTGGAAGCTTTTTCAATTTTATATTTTTCTTAAAATTTTTTCTTAAGTCTTTGATAGCAACCACTGCTTATCTACTTGTAAGTGACAGGAGAGGGCAAAGCGAGACTAAACAATAAATGGTGCATAGCATACCTTCCTGTATTGATTCAGTGTCTACTATGCAGTGGATAGAGCCTACCATAGAACACAATGATGGGGCCAGCGCCATGGCACACTGGGCTAATCCTCTGCCTGCGGCGCTGGCATCCCATGTGGGCACCAGTTCTAGTCCCAGTTGCTCCTCTTCCAATCCAGCTCTTCCAATCCAGGAAGAGGCACCTTGCTCCTGGCTTCAGATCGGCACAGCTCTGTCCCTTGTGGCTATTTGGGGAGTGAACCAATGGAAGGAAGACCTTTCTCTCTGTCTCTCTCTCATTGGCTGTAATTCTACCTGTCAAATAAAAATCTAAAAAAAAAAAAAAAAAAAAACAAACAACAATGAACGTGCCTCCTGTCTGCTGCATGTGCTCTAACAGTTGCCATAGAGCTTTCTTGTACTGAAAATTTCCCAGAGATGTTGAAAATGGAGATCCTTAATCATTACACACACATGGTCTCTACTAGCTGTGTGGTGAGTTGGGGAGGCAGGACAGATGTCTAACCCAAAGAGTGGAGGGAAGCTGACCATAGAGGAATTTGTTAGAACAAGGGGCGTTAACATGAACAGATGATGGATGAGACGGTCTTGGCTAGACTGACAGGGTTTGGTGAATTAGGGAAGGATGGCAGGCTGTTTTTGAGCACAGAATACAGGTGTAAATACTGTGACAAGTCCTGCTATCACTCCAACTATCAGGTTCTCCTCGTTTGATACTGGAACAGAGTCCAACCAGCCTGTGTTTAGTGTCACCAAAAATGAGGCTTGGGGCTGATGTGGTACAGTGGATAATGTTGCCACTTGAGACACCAATATCCAATATCAGAATGCCAGTTTGAGTCCAGGCTGCTTCTGATCTAGCTTCCTGCTAATGCGCCTAGGAAAGCAATACATGGTGGACCAAGTACTTGTGTTCCTGCCACCCATGTGGGAGACCTGGATGGAGTTCTTGACTCCTGGCTTCAGCCTGGCTCAGCCATGGCTGCTCCACCTATTTGGGGAGTGAATCAGTGGATGGAAGATTGACCTCTTTCTCTCTCCTACTCTCTGCCTTTTGAATAAACAAATGTAAATATTTAAATATAAAATTGAAAGGATGAAGCTTGTTCCTGAACCCACAGAATCTCATGACTGGGAATATGTACCTAAATATGATTTAAACCATTTGAATTTGTGAAATGCTTGTTGGTTACAAAAAGGCATGTGACACCTATGATCTGTAAGGCAATAAAATAGATACTTCAAAACACTTGTGGAAAAGAATTAAAAGTATGAGTTCATTTTAGTGACCCAAACAAATCCACACGTAGTTTTCATAATATACATTTTTCCTTACAGTCTGAAAAACATTTTTATGCCTCAAAAGTTTTCCTGGCATCCTAATAATGTTTAATTGTTACCTTTTTTCCATGGACTTTTTGAAGTACTGTCATATATTTCTGACTTCACCAACTAATTTTTACCACTAGAACCTTAGTGATACTGTAGGAACTATGTGGATTTTGCCTTAATTCACTCCTATTCCTCTCTCTCCCCTATGACAAATAGGCATTTTTTATTTATTGATCCTTGTGTTTTTAAACTCTGAGGAAATAATTCAGGGCAGATTATTTTGAATTTCCTCTATAAATGTCATGACCCTTGTGAGTGACAGTTTGGTTTTCACTTCCTTGCATTGCTTCTGATGTAAAATGTGATTCTTCAGACATTAAGTCCCCAATATTTGCTATTGTTTTTCTTGTTTTATTGGGGTTTGTCTGATGAAAGACCTCCCTTTTTAAATTTTGAGCATGCTAAGAAAATCAGGTTTTTCAGTTATGAATTTGTGTGGACTGTGATGGAGCACTTGATGTGCATGCCGTGATGATACCTGTTGTTGCCTGATGTCCAGCTCGCCTCTTGCCTGTGCCGTCCATGGCCTTTGCAGTCTCCCTGGCTTTCTTGATTCTGTCCTTGCATTCATTTGGCTGTTTCCTAGAGGTCCTTGCAACTTTAAGTTCGGTGTGTGTATGTGTCATTCGAGGAATCCCAAGTCATACCAAAGCCCATTGTCGTGCCACCAAGATGGGTTGTGACTCTGGGTAAAAAGATTTTGTACACTTTAGCTGGCTTTTCCTGAATTTCTATCTTGGGTGTCTTTCCAGGGTGAGGGACATCTGGGCTCACTTGTTTTGTCGCAGCTAACCGGCCTATCATAACTTTGTTAGGCTGGATAGTTACTGTGTTGTTCATGATGGTGGCCAGTCCCCAGCCAGCCAGAAGGAGAACTTATCTTGGAAAAGGAAGGCCATTAGATACTTTGCTTGATATAATAAAAGATTAATTTCAACTGTAAGGGAATATACAGTCATAATTTTCAAAGATTAAAGTGTTACTTTAAAAGGGGGTAGAGCAATGCATTTCCATCTGCTGATTCAACCTTGAAATATCCTTCAGAGGCAGGAGATAGGAACTCGGGCTCAGTCTCCTTCCTGGACGGCAGGAACCTGACTGCCTGAGCCATCCCTGCCGTGTCCCAGGGTTCCCATTAGCAGGAAGCTGGAGTCGGGAGACTGAACACAGGCACTCCGATGTGGAACGTGAACATCTTGACTGGTATTTTAACCAGTAGGCAAAATGCCCATCAAAGATCTTTTAAAGATGTAATTGGCTTAAAAAAACAAACTCTTGAACAAAAGTTGATATATTGTATTCACAGTGTGATGAAGTGACAGATTTTACTGTCTGCCTTTAGCCCCACTCCCTAATGGTGTATAACATGCAGTCTTGTCACTTTTAATTTTGTATGTTACTTTTTTTCACATGTGGCATGGAAATGCTACTGTTTGTTCAAGAAGCCTGTGTGTTACATTTTTGTGGGAAAGCAATCATAACTGATATAACTAGTGGAAGTATATATAATGGGTTTAATGACGTTTATTTAAGGGTAAATTGCTTTTTTAAGGACACGACTGACCATAAGGGAGGATTTCTTTTATTCCTTTTTAAGATGAAATAATTTCCTGTTGAACTGATTGGCCTCTGAAGCCTCTTACAGCAACTTAAGATACCCTCTTATTGCATCTCATTTTCAGGCTGAGAGTCACACAGTATCTCAGCAGTCCTAAAACCACCCTTACCGAGTTTGCCAATGCAAGTGAAGATGCTGAAAAGGTGGATGAAGGAGAAAAAGCAATAGTCTTTGAACTGCAAAATTATTTTCCCTTTGCCTTCATGTAAAATAAGTATATGAGTGCATAAATTAACAATAATTAAATTAAGAATGCTGTAGGCTTAAAAATCATTGGTATTTCTTTTGCATCTGAGATTGCTTTGAAAGCAATTAAACTTCATGGAAGTATCTTCATTTTTATTTTGTAATGCCTTTGTGTTTCTCGGAATCTTGATGTATTTGTGAAAGAAACGAGTTTTACAACAAGTGAAAAGGGGGATGCAATTATTGTTTCATCCTTTTAGGAAGAGTCAACTTTTTTTTTTTTTCAATTTTGAAAAGAACATTTTGAATTGGTGCCAGATTTTCCTTGTATTGTTTGTATTATTTGAGTTCTTCATTTCCTAACGAGTTCAATGGAGAGCTAGAACCTCCGTGTCAATAAATCTTACCCTCACATCCACCCTGTGCACAGCCGCTGTTCCTTCACAATTTGAAGCTTGTGTTGTAGGCAACCTTGAACAATTCGTCCAGTGCAGCCTTTCACCTTCGGAAAGGGCAGCTAAAGCCTTCCCAGGGGACGGGTATTTACTCTGCTCTTAAAGAAGTCCAGAGAACTTTCAAACCATAGCAAGGTCAGTGTGTGCTCACTGCACAGATGAGCCTTATTATCTGGCCCAAATCCCTCCCTTTAGACTTCCTTGTTGTCCTCTTTGTTCCTTGGTGCACATCGGAGCCAGTCTCAATACCAGGTTCCGTGGGAGTTGAGAGAGCACAAAGGCACTTATTCCCTCAAGGAAAAACTAGTTTTCCATTCTCTTCTGTGTGACAGTGTTTCATACACTGAAGGATGTAATTAGGTCATCTCATTGTAATTAGGTCACTTTGTCTTCTAGGCTAAATGATCTTAGTTTTATCATAGATTTATTGACAATCCCTTGAACATGTGGCTTCAGTGACCCCTGTGACATTCTTTGTGTCATCTAGCTTCTTTTCAAATAGTGCGACCAGTTATACCCAGCCATATGTTCATCTGACTTCTAACTGGGGTAGCTATTAACTTCCGGAAGGTAAGCAGATTCTTATGAGTTGTCTCAAATTAAAAAAAAGTTGAATCTGTTTCTGTTTTATATTTATATATGTGATATATATATTTAGTATAAGTGATACATTTCAAGATTTGTGTATCTCTGTAATCAGATACCTTTTTTGAGAGAAACAGCTATAAATCTGTAGTCATCTAATAATCACAATAATCATAGTAGAAAATATGGCTGACTCATCCCAGAGAAATATCTGTGGCTTAGCGGTAAGGCCAGGGTGTCAGAAATTATCCAGCAGAGAAAGTGGGACAAGGCATATTGACAGCTGTCTTAGGAAGATTGTGATTGGATGCGAGTGCTGGGATCGAGATGTGTTGGGAAACAGAGCTGAACAGACAAATCCCAAAGAGCTGGCCTGAGGAACTCAAACCACAAGTGAGAAGGAGCCATTAAAGAGTTGTAAGTGGTTTCTGTCTTACTTTAGACTGTGAACAATGAGGCTTGGGAGGAAGGAATGAGTGAGGGAGATGGCTAAGCAAGTTACCTTGATAGTCCAGGTAGCTTTAGGTAAAGACCTTGGGTAACTGGGGGTAAAGCGGGGAGTGTGGATTCTAAAGATTTTGTGGCCAATTTGAGATACGCAACAAAAGAGGTGGAAGTCAAGAAGACCTCTAATCTTGGCAGCTTGGGTGCAGTAGTTTAGGGAAGCAAAGGCAAGGGCGCAGTGAGAAAAGGATGGATACTAGATGGCTGTAGATATCTGAATTGCCTGTGTATTTGTAGGGAGAGACTCGAAGCTTCAGTAAGGAGCTCAGGAGAAAGCCTGGAGCTGGAAGTGGAGACTGGCACTTGAAACCATCAAGGGTCCCATGGAGGGGGAAGATGGGAGTGCAGGTGGGACCCTCAGGAATAAGAAATGGTGAGAAGAAGGGGCGCCAGGCCAAGGGGCTGAACAGAGCAGCTCACATAGGAGAAACCAAGGTGGACATGAGGCAAAGTACATCTGGTTGTCAGTGGTGTGTGCCACGTAAGACTGCTGGCTGCCAGGAGGCTGGAAACCTTCCTTAGGGAAGTTGCAGGGAAGCAGCAGTGTCAGGTGGTGGTGGCATTAGGAACAGATGGGGACGGGGACATCACCAGCATTTACGTGTAGCTTCGGCTACAAGCACGTTTAGTAGGTCCTTCCTGGCATTTCTGACATTGAATACTATGTGTATTATCCAAATTGCGCAACTAATAAGTCATAAAGCTCCCAAATTCAATTACTTGGTCACTCTTACTTTTAAATTAGTAATTTTATGAGTGTAAGTCAATGGAACATTGTTCTCAATGGATAAATAATGTATGTATGGCTTATGAAATAAGACTTGAAACTTTCTGTCCGTATTCTTTGTAGTAGAATAAAAATCCCCATTCCAGTTACTCAGATGAGTGTTTTTTAAATCATGAAATTGACAGCAATATAGCAGCAACCCCCAAAACATTTAATAAGGGGTATTAGAGGCATCAGGATTAAAAATGGCTTGTGAGGCAGGCAAGTATGTACACACATATACACCACTACATACACAAGGTCAACCTACCTTAAGGCAAGCATAGAACTCAGAAGAATTTAGGTATTATATAAGACACAAAACTTGAGCTAATATATTTTACGGAAGAGAGGTTAGCAGAGTCTCCTCCCTTGTAAATGAGCAGCACTGAGTCCTTGGGACCAGTCAGAATTTGACAGTGTTCTGTTCCTAAAGGCATTTGTAAAGCCAGCTATGATAATGTGATAGCCCAACTGTAGTAATATGTATGTAATAAATGCCTTAAGTGCCAGTCAATGGCTAAGAATAAAATAATTAATAGTAAATAGTAAAATAATGTTATGTCCATATTGTAAGTGATAGAGAATAATATACCCTTTGTGAACATGTCAATGGTTTGTAGAAGAGGGGTGAGGAATGAGTATTTTAATAAGACTATGCAAATAACAGAAGTAAAAACTTTTGTGAGGATGTGGTTTCTGTTCTGAGTGGCTTTCTCCTAGAGATTGCCAGCTCTCGAGCTGCAGGTAGTAAGTTGTGTATTAGGTAGCGGCATTCAGCTCCTTACGGGAATGTATAGACATCATTTCTGATTGAAAGTTAAATAAATGAAGTTGTTTCTGAGGGTCCGGTTCACAGTGAAGATTGCTTTGTATATGAAAATGTGAGGAATCCCTTCTTTGGAAAATTCATTGATAATGTTAAAATGCATTTTCTTCTACCTTTAAAATGCAAATTGACTGTTGTTTAGAATTTGACAAGTGAATTTTTTTCCTCAGACATTAATTATTTTAGGACTTTTTAGCCAGTTTTCTTTAGGCTTAGGATAGACACTTGAACTTTGTGTCTCTCTCTTTCTCTCTCTCACATTGATGAGATTCCAGTCATGTTTTAGTTTGTAACACCGCAAAGAGCTTTGAAATGGCCTCTTTATGAATGCACTTGCTACTGTTTCCATTCTCATTTCCCTTGGTCTCAGCGTGGCTTTTGACACTGTCAACTGTACTATCATTTAGGAGTGCTGGAGGGAATTTCCAACCTTAAACATACAATTTTACATCAAAATGATGCTTGAAAAGCACCGTTTTTAGGCAAATATTTTATCTAAAAGGTTTTGTTCAAGAACAGGGCAAATTCTGTTTGGATAGAACAATAGCATATATCATTTTTTAATTAGAGAGACAGACAAATGGGGAGCTCTCATCTGCTGGTTCATGTATCAGATGCCCACTATGGCCAGGACTGAGTCAGGTCCTAAACCCGAAGTCTTCGACATAGGTAACGTGTGGCGCTCAATCACTTGAGCCATCACCACTGCCTCCTAGGGTCTGTGCTAGCAAAAAGCTGAAGTTTCGAATCGGAGCCAGGAATCAAACCTCGGTGCTCTGATAAGGAATGAGAGCGTGTTGACCACTAGGTTGAATACCTGCTCAGACATCTGATTATTTTTAACTTGAATTTGGGAATGTTTTCCAGTCATGCCAGCAGCTAGGAGCTGCTTTTAAGACATTGGTTCTCTGGTGGTTTGATGTATTACTGTATTTATGGGTCTCACTGAGGAGGGCAAGCAGATGAACTAATGGAACTTGTTCTGGACCAGAATTTACCTGTCACTGTGAAACTGAGTTGTTGGTATGAAATGAGTTATTTCTAAACAAAACTGTTCCTGTTATCTGTTAGATTTTAGTATGGATAATGTCATTTCTGAGCTAGATAACTCTGTCCTAAGTGGAGATGTAAGAGGCTGAATTTTTCCTCGTGATGCACTAGTTCAACAGAGGGCATTCATAGGTAAATGCTGGCTTGGAGCTCTAGCATAGCTCTGCCTTTAATTTCAGTATTACTAAGTCAATACAGCTCTTGGTGGAGGATTATTGAGGATTATCGATTATAAAGCTCCTGCTGGCTTTTGTCCTTTAAATGTCCGTCCTTTGCATAGTATGTTAAGTATACTAGTAAGACTTGGAAGCGTCATTTGAAACATACAACCATTCCTTGTATGACATCAAAGTTTGAAGTTGATTTTCTGTTGTTGGTGTGTGCCCCAGTGGTTCTGCCCAGAGCCCTTTTCTAAGCCCCAGACATTCCTAGAGTTCTAGGGAAATGCATCAGTGAATGCACTCACTCCCAGACTGGATTCGGGTGTCTGATTATTGATCTTCCAGCAAACTTAGAGATGGTGGCTGCGACTCTGGTGAGTCGGGGATCCTGAGTAGATTTCCTGATTTAATTTTGAGATATGTTCTTTCTTGGCCACCATACTCTTTGGAATCCATCACTACAAGTTTCAGTCAGAAAGCTACATGTTGTCAGAAATGGTGAAGAGTTTTTTTTTTTTTTTTTTTTTTTAATTAAAAATAACATACATGGGGCCAGCGCTGTGGAGCAGCATAAAAAGCCCCCACCTGTGATGCACCTTTCCATATGATCTCTGGTTCAAGTCCCGGCTGTTCCACTTAGGATTGAACTCTCTGCAATGCATCTGGGAAAGCTGTTGGATGATGGCCCAACTGCTTGGGCCCTGACACCTATGTGGGAGACCCAGCTGGAGTTCCAGGCTCCTGGCTTCGGCTTGACCTAGCCCTGGCTGTTGTGGCCATTTGGGGACTGAACCAGTGGATGCAAGATCTTTCTCTCCCTCTTTGTCTCCCTCTCTCTCTCTGTAACTCTGCTTTTTGAGTACATAAATAAATTTTTAAAGAAAAAAAATAGTCTGTGCATTTTACCATACTATTTTAAGTTCATTAAGTCATTTCTCTGGAAAAATTGTATGTTTCTTTATTGTGACAAAAGTTCAATATTAAGAAATACATTGAAAAACCTGTCCAGCTTTTGGAGATTCTGATTATGAAAAGCAAATGTGATTACCTTGGATTCAGGTCATTGATAACAAATAGAGCACTCTAAATTTTTCAGAGGGAAGGCAAAAAAAGTCAGAAATTTCCATTTAGACTTTTTTAGATTTCTGAAGAAGATAAAAACCAAAAGAAACTTAATAAAACATTGCTCTTAGAGTGGGTCGGGGTTCAATAACTGCAGTGAAATAGCAGGACCAGGTCCCACAGCTAGGGCTCCACTGCCAAGAACTCTTTGCAAACCATTGCCTTCAGCTTGGAACAGAAATGGAGGATGCTTTTCCAGTGAAATGGACCTGATATAATTGGAATGGATCCAACAAGGTTTTTCGCTAGACACAATATGTTGTCTCGTGACATTAAGATAGCACAAGTAGACATGGTATAAGTGGATCTGAGAGCTGTGACCATTCATGTGCAATAACTACCTTTTGGAAGGAAAAGTTCCTTGGCTCTGAAAAGACAAAGCTAAAGCGATGTCCATATTAAGTTGACTATAAAACCTTCAACACAATGGTAATAAAAGCTATTCTTGGCTGTATATAGTTCCCTGAAATTTGTGCTTGTAGAGGGATAATGGTGTCTTAATTTTTAAAAAATGTATTTCTTTATTTGAGGCAACGAGCGAGAGAAAGAAATAAAGGAAAAAAGAAACACCTACCATCAGGGCTAGGCTGAAGCCGGGGCTGAGGCCAAAGCTGGGAGCAGGAACTCAATGCAGGTTGGACGCATGGATGGCAGGCACCCACTTGCTTCAGTCATCGCTGCTGCTTCCCATTGCCTGTATGAGCAGTAGGCTCCAGTCAGGAACTAAAGCCAGGGAATGAATTCAGGAACTCTGATGTAAGACTTGGTGTCCTAACTGTTGTCTTAACTGCTGGCCAAAATGCCTACCTTAGCAATTCTATTTTATTTACTACCTTCAGCTACTTTCTTGAAATAAGGTGCTAGGAATCACCTTTGACAAATGAGAAACTGAGCCTTGGGGATGGTGAGGCTAACCCAAGTCGTCATTACCCAGCAATAGCAGACCTGGAATTGGCACCACATTGGCCTTATTTTAATGTCTGGACTATGTTACTTGCTTTTTCCAGTTGACACATGGCCTTCACGTTTCAGGTATTTCCTGATAAGAAGGCCCTTGCAAGGTTGACTTCTTAGCAGCAATTGCTGCTGTAGCTACTGTAGGCTTTGCATTTGAGACTGTTCCCTTTGTGTACCGGGTACAGAAAGGACAGGCACAGGGAAAGGTTGGCAGACTCTACTCTTGCCTGATTTGTGGAAGGAGGCAGTTTCAATTCATTCTGTCTCAGAAGTTTGTTGTAATATGCTCCCAAAGAAGGGGGCTTAAATCCAAGAAATAATTTTTTATTTACATTTCTTCATGGCCATTGATTAAACTGAATGAATATGCCAAAACCTCTTGGCTTTTTCTGTTCTCTTGAAAATTCTGAAGTAAAAGGACCTCAATATAATCATTAAAAAATGGAGCAAAGTATTAAATTTTCTGAAGAATTAGTTTTTACTAGAAAAATTCAAGAGGAAATTGAACGGTATAATTGCTTAAGTAGCGTTTTATATATGAAATGTAGACTGAAATAAGACATATAGTTGAACTAAGACATTGATAAAATGCAAATTTTTATTGACTAAGGATGAGTAGTTGGATTATTATAGTGAAAATCTCAATCAAGGCATCTCATATATTTAAGACTTAAATGTGACTTTGATATAACCCCTGGCAATATTAGAGACAAAAATGAATCATTACATGTTATCTTATTACTAAAGAAATTTTGCTTGATTCACCATCAATCTAGATTGTTATTTGCTCTTAAACCATCCACCAGTATTTATGCGTCTTTTGGATTATAAAAGATCATTTTAATTGGTGCTATTTTAAATGAAGTGCACATTTCAAAGTCAGTATGTATGTGAGTACAAATAGGTACATACACACATCAGTGTTTTTCTGTTTGAACCTTTAGCTAATATTAAATTAAAATTAGTGGGAAATTGCAACATTAATGAAGAAAGCCTAATTCATGTTACACATAAGAGTTAGGCCAGAGTTTATAATAATGTCAATAATTACTAGAGCTAATTTAAATTATCAATAATGGTCACATATCACTGCCATATTAGTGCACTACCATATTAGTGTGCAAACTGTATGTTTACAATTCTCATTGGCTGACAACTATAATTTGAATCTCAAGATCAAAAAAAATCTTCATCTAGATTTAAGTATAGAAGTATATTAGTGATTCTCAGTAGGTTTCAGGAAGAATAGAGTGGGGATACAACTATAAACAGAATCACTTGCTAAGTGGTTTTTTTTTTTAAGTTCTGCTTTTCCAAAAGAACAGGGGTTATGGAATATCTCTCTCATCCTTCTCATTGAGAACTGGGCCTAATTCATCACTTTTTTGGGATGGGAGTTTGTTGCTGTGGATTCGTTCTGAGAGCAGGAGCTGGTGGGAGCAGGAGGCGCAGAGTCACTACACAGACCCCAGGAGTCGGGTGAAAGTGGGCCAGAGGCGAGCAGCCCGCAGACTCATTTATTTCAGTTGGTGCAGCAGCTTATGTAGCCATGGCAGCCAATCTGGTCAAGGGGCAGTTTATGCCCTAACCAATCACAGCCTATTGCCAGGCAAGCTCCACTGCCAGGTGGGTTTCAAAGCCATTCTTGAGTAACTGACGCTCGCTTGCCAGCGGCCATCTTGGCATGGCCTTCTCATTCCACCCGAGTTTGTTATACATTTAGAGTCTTGTTAATCAGTGAACAAGACTGACATCTTTTAATCATCTTTTTCATCTTTTTCCTTATCAGTTGGCTTACTACATGACAAATACAAAAGTCGTATAGTAATGATTTCTTGAATACACATAATGCTATACATAACGGCTGAGAATAAAAGTGCTTCATGGGATTAGGATAATTGAACGCTGGGTCAGAAAGAAGTGCTAAAAAGAGTCATTTGTCTGAAGAATTAAGAATGGGAATGGAAAGTAAAGTGTATCCATGCTGCAGTGGTATGCTCAAACTGCTGCATTTTCTCTCTGGTCAGACAGGTAGAAAGTGTTTATGCATTTATGTATCAATGCAGGCTTGCAAGAATTCCCCCATCAATCCCAAATCTAGGGAAGCAAAATGGGGGCTGCAGAAGGGGGAATTAAATGGGGTTCTGAGAATCATATCGTGTGCACTTCAAGTTTAAATGAAAGTACTGATATGTCTGGAAATTTACCTGCAATGCATCATAAAAATAAACTGGAAGGCTTCTTTGAGCTGTGAGGTCATGTGCTACTTGACAAACAAGAGGGAACCTGACTTGAAGGCTCCTGAGTGGTATTTTCTTAGATTGTAGTCTGTCTTGGAAAGGGAAGAAAAAGGCAGAAGAGGGAACTGGGTGCATGATGAAATGCTTCTTTGTAGTAAAAATCACTTATGGAGGAAACAGTCCATTTGAGTAGAGAATCTTAAACTAAGCTATAGTTCCAAAAATGTCCCAGTGACAGGTTTTTTTTCCCCCTTGAATTCTTCTAGGATTATTATTGATTGACTCCAAATGGTTGGGAATTCACACTTGGGTGTCTAAATGAGTCAGGTTCTCTCTGCTCAGTACATCTGGGTAGTCTTTTAGTCACCCCAGATGAAGATCATAAAACTATTATCCAGCTTTGCAGATGTATGTATATAGTAGCCCATTACAAGTACAGATCCAACTGTAAGATTTTTGAGACCATTTACCTCTCTTACCTTAACTTGCTCTTTGCTTCCCATCTATTGCATATGTGAATAACTACTTACCTGTATTCAATTATACTAAAACCCATGCTATTTGAATAGCTTTTTCTAGATTGGTCTTTTCATTTAGTGCATTCTAGCATTCCAGAGGCCAAATACTGGTGCAAGAATTAAATGGTTTTCTTTATATTAGCTTTTAATTTGCTGTCAGGAGAAGTGGGAGTGTTTCTGATGCCACTGGTGGCTGGGTGAATTGAGAAGATGGGTCAGGTATGGAAGGAGGTGACTGAGTGATTTTTTTTTTTTAATTTTTTGACAGGCAGAGTGGACAGTGAAAGAGAGAAAGGTCTTTCTTTTGCCGTTGGTTCACCCTCCAATGGCCGCCGCGGCCGGTGCACTGCGGCCGGCGCACCGCGCTGATCTGAAGGCAGGAGCCAGGTGCTTCTCCTGGTCTCCCATGCGGGTGCAGGGCCCAAGGACTTGGGTCATCCTCCACTGCACTTCCGGCCCACAGCAGAGAGCTGGCCTGGAAGAGGGGCAACCAGGATAGAATCCGGCCCCCCAACTGGGACTAGAACCCGGTGTGCTGGCACCGCAAGGCAGAGGATTAGCCTATTGAGCCACGGCGTCAGTGACTGAGTGATTTTTAAGTGCTGAATATGTTGGCACATTGGAAATAAATTTCTCAGGCTGTGCCTCCACAATTTGTTTCTTCTTGTGTTTTATTCTGATTACAAATTCCATATTCAATAAAGTCCAGTATGGTAGCCATTAGCTCAATGTGGCTATTTAAGTTTTAATTAATGAAATGAAATGGCATTGAACACAGATTTTCTCAGTTGTAGTAGAGCATTTCCAGTACTCAGTGGATACACGAGGCTTTAGCTAGTCTGAAAAACAGTACCAAGAGATCATGGGACGTTTCCATCCTCAGAAAGCTTTGCTGGACAATGGAGGACATCTCCTCTCCAGTTTCCGCATGGCTTGCCTGTGTACAGTTCCCCCTTCGGATCTTTCAGCCTCCAGAACATTCTGCCTGCATGACTGTCCTTTCATTGTAAAGAGAGCGTAGAGTTTAACTGATTTTGTCCTTGCACTTTTTGTATTGTTTGCTGTCAGTGCACCTTCTTAATAATTATAGTAGTACTCCCCTACTCTGAATATATATTAAAACATTTTTCAGTGGAGCTATGATGAAGTACAGTTGCACCACTCCTCTTTGGTGGTGTGGTTTGGTGCCTTGGTTTTAATTCATAGAACCACAACTGCTGCACAGTAAATTACATTGAAATAAGTGTGCCATATCATGACATAAATATTCTCTGAAAATGAGGAGAAACAAATTTGACACTCAGGTGGCTAATACATCACTCATATATTAGGAAATGGATTGCACTCTTGTTGACAGAAGGTAGAGGGATAGATGATGATGTTAGCCATGTGTAGGTAGGGAAAGTGAAACAGAAAAAAAATATGGCTTAATTTTAGTTTGTTCCACTGTTTAGAGGTGATGAAAATGTAGATGGTAAGCTTGTTACTGCTGCCCTGAGTGTGTTCCCCTTGCTCATTCCTCCCTGGCTGATGTGTCTCAGGTCTTTCTAGCACTGTTGGTGTTGGCAACATTTATCTCTGTTCTTCTGTGAATTCTCTCATTTGCGTTGCATTCATTTATTGAATTCATGCATCCTCCACTGTGTCATTTCCCTTTGATTCTTCAGTTTAGTTTTCCTTTTCCCATCGATGCCGAATTATAATTCTTAGCTCTCAGACACGTTCAATATTCAATAGAGAAGAATCGCTGAAAAAAATTTTTTTTAAAAAGGATCAGAAATATCTCCTGCTGTAGAACAGCAGAGAAAACAACAAAAAGGTGCAGAATGAACTGAAATTATAATGGCAGGGGAGAAGGGGATCGAGAAAGCTGTCAGGACTGGCTGCGTTTGGAAGTGAATGATGGAATTTAGAAAGTCTATTGACCATGGTCAAACATAACTGGGAATTTCTAAAGCTGCTAGATATCAGTCCATCATTTCAAAAAAGCAATCTGTATGTGTGCCTCCTCCTTGCTTTTGGCCTGACAATGGCGGAGCATTAGGGCAGCAACCTCCCAAGAAGAGAAGTAATTTCTCAACAGTTTGCAGTGTTTGGGAATGCCATCATAACTTAATCATGTTGATACCAAAAACTACAATGGAATGCATTGTGAGACAGTGATTGGCACCTGCAGTCACTTATTATTTTGTCAAGTATTTGACATGCCAATCAATTGCATGAGCAATGCATGTCTGCTTGAAATTGATTAGGAAGCACCTCATGTTAAGCATCTTGATATTTTCTGCTAATGTAGGTCATTGCCAGGCATTAGAACCTTCTCCCTGGCTTCTTTTTGTGTGTGTTTGAGCAAGGTGTAAATGACAATAAGTTTGAGCAGTTAGGAATATTTTACAAAATATTTTACAAAATAATTCTTGGAAAGGAGTCCAGGTGGATTGGTATGTTGACCTCATTTATATAAGGATTTCATCCATGGTAAAATAAAATGACCCAATTTTGGAGCATTTTAAAAGTACAGGCAAATGTGAGGATGAAAATAGATTACCAGTTGCAATAGCCACTGTAAGGAAATAGTTCCAAATTACAATCTTAGGAAAGTATCTGAGCATGCTTTGACAGAGTGACATTTAAAAAAAATTGTTTAGTATATCTCTTATCATTAAACACTATTTAAAATATCACTTCAGCAATATGTAAGTATGGATATAGTGTAATTCTTATTGGATATTTAGGTCGTTTCCTATGTGTTTGCTATCATAAATAAGCCTGGGATGAAAATGTTTGCATGGATTTTTGCATGAATCTAGATTATTCAATGAGGATGAAATTGTGATACATATGTCCGCAGCCAACGGCACCTGCTATATGCTGACAGACTGCTTTCTAGCAAGTGTTCCTTCACGTTCCCTGCAGCATGTGCAAATGGTATGGCTTCACCACACCTTTGTCAACACCATGAGGGTTTGAAAGCATTTCCTAATGAAACTCAGAATTCCATTGAAATGGAATATTACATATTGAATAGACAATTTAAATATTTTATTGCTTATTTCTTCTGTCATTTAGTAGGCCCTACTTCCTTTTTGTTAGAATGTTAGTGCTTGTAATTTATTGCTGTGAAGTAATTATGACTTGTAGTTCATTTATAGACTGAGTAGCTTCTACAGCTTCACGTTTGCTTTTTATTTTAACATATCTTTTTCTTTCTATACTTAAATCTGTCAACTTTTACTTTTGGCATTTCTTCATTACTTTTACTCTTAAAAACCTTCCCTATCAGAACACAAGGCATACATGGATGTTTTATTTTTTACCTTTAATTCTACAGTAGTGCTGAGATTATTTTTCTATCTAAGAGGAGATGGTTCTGATGCTAGCTCTTAGTATGAGTATTTGAGAATAGTGGATTCTGAACTTGACTGAATTTATTGCATGATAGTGGATTCTAAAGAGAAATGAATTTACTGAATGATTACATGCTAGATGCTAGGATTGAAGCTATTTTTTGCTCCGATATATATCAATGTTTGTCTTGAATTATATTGTGTTAATTACTATATTTTTATAATATTCTGGAATCTGGTAGCAAGAAACCTTTGTCCTACTCATCTTCTAAAGTTTCTTTGAAGTTCTGACCTATTAAATTTTACAGCTAAGCTCTGACATCTCTTGTCAACTTAATGAATATCCTTTTGAACTTTTTGTTAGAGATTGGCATTTCTAAAATATTGCATCTTTACACCAAGGAATGTGATATATGTATACCCAGGCTGGTTTTCAGTGTCCCTGAGAAAAATTCGACAATTCACTTGATTTCAGTAGAAATGCCTCTTAAAGCTTATCTTTTTTTAAAATTTTTAAAAATTTTTATTTTTGGATACCATGTGATTTTTTTTTATTTAAAAAATTCAAGAGACATATATAAGTGGTACATATTTGTTGGATGATATGTGATGTTTCCAAACACATATACATTGTGTAAAGGCCAGTCAGCATAAATTATTTCTTTTCAAACATTTACTATTTCTTTACAGTGAAAACTCCTGAAATTCTATCAGGTGCAGGTTTCCTTCTTTGGTTATTTTGCTTTCCAGTCCCTTTTATGACCTATTATGATTATATTTAATAGTGAAGAACTTCACATATTGTGATGTTAACCATTTTAAAGGGAACAATTTTGCGACATTTAGTACATTCACAATGTCTAACAAATAGCACCTCCATATAGTTGCCAAACATGCTTGTCACCCCCGGGAAGAAAAAACTCATGCCCATTGCACCTTCACCTCCCACTTTCCTACTGCAGAATATAGAGAGCCACAGTCTGCTGTGTCTCCATGGCTTTGTCCATTCTGCATGTTTTCTGTAAATGGAGTCAGATACAATATGTGAACCTTTGGCTGAGCTCAAAGTTGAGGTTTGTCCATCTTGTAGCCTATCTCAATACTTCGCTGTTTTTGTGGCTGAATAGTAATCCCTTATAATCTAGATACACCAGTGTTATTGACAGCTGATGCACATTTGGGTTGCTTCGACCTTTTTAAATTTTTTTTCCTTTTTTTATATTTATTTGACAGGTAGAGTTACAGACAGAGAGAAAAAGAGAAAGGCCTTTCTTCTGTTAGTTGACTCCCCCCAATGGCCGCCACAGCTGGCACTGCGCTGATCTGAAGCCAGGAGCCAGGTGCTTCTTCCTGGTCTCCCATGTGGGTGCAGGGCCCAAGGACTTGGGCCATCCTCCACTGCCTTCCCAGGCCATAGCAGAGAGCTGGCCTGGAAAAGGGGCAACCGGGATAGAATCCGGCGCCCCAACCAGGACTAGAACCCAGTGTGCCGGCACCGCAAGGCGGAGGATTAGCCTGTTAAGCTACGGCGCCGGCCCTCTCTATCCTTTCTAACACCGATGTCTCTGTTATTATTATTATTATTGTTAAAGCCATCCTATTGGGTATAGAGCAGTACCTTCTTGTATAACATCTCTAATGAGGAATAATTGTTTTGAACCTAGTTTATGGCTACTGTTTTTACCACTTTAAAATATGAATACTCTTCTGTGACATTTTCATCAATTACTGAGACACATCTAACTTTGAATCTCTAAGTCCTTTCCTAGCACAGCGTCTCAATTAAATTTGATTCATTTCTCAGTTAACTGGAGTACATCCTCAAGTGATTTTCTAAGTGATTTATGAGTCAAATTTTCTGAGTCCTTGAATATTTTATTTTTTATTATTATCATACTTGAATTATAACTTATTACGAAATTCCTGGCTTACAAACTTTCCCTGTAATTAAATCACTGTAATTGTTGCTCTTTTGTCTCTCATATGGTAATTCAGTTGTAGGGCATATCTGGTGCCAGCCACAATGTTGTTTCTTTGAGGAGAAGCTGGTATATTCTACAGAGAGAGCCGTGGTTCTTCTGCCAGCCCTTGGGTCTTGCATTGAAGACCTGTCCCCAGGGTATGAGAGTGTCAGTGTGTATGTGTAAGAATTTTTCTTTAGGCGTTTGAGAATGCCAGTCCTTTACACTCTGTAATAAGAAATCCAAAAGTATATTTGTTAAGTTGTCAGGAAATATCAGTGCTTGCCTGGAAAAAATAATAGGTCAGAATTGAAAAGAAACTATAGAAAAGAGGAGAAGGTCAAAATTTTTCTTTATGTGGATCATAATGTGCTGTTTTAATTTGCAATTTTTTCCCCTTTTGAATTTACATTTTATTTTAAAAATTTCCATGGTTTTTCTTCAATTTTTGCCCTTCAGTTTTGCATTTATTTCAGTCTCTCACTGTGTAAGGTATAATTCCATAGGGGTATCTGTTTTCTTCATGATAATACTGTCATCATTTTCAATTCCTTGTCCTTCAGAGTTCTGGAAGAACAGCACAATATTGCTCTCTCCTTCGGTGGTTTGATTTTCTTCAGTATTAGTTATGGTGCTGTTGGACATGGAGTTTTTATCTCGCCAGTTGTGTGTTAGTTCCTTTCTTGTCATACTCGTTTTTTCTGTCTCTCAGCTCTTAGTCTTCGCATCTCTTCTTATGTTGCACCACAGGTTATATGGCCAAGGAATGGCAGTACTGAGGTTTAACCCAGGCTCCTGGAACCAGGAACAGGAGCCTTTGTAGTTTCTAAATTATTTTCAAAGACAATATACTAACTCTATTGAAGATAACTAAAATAGAAAGAATGATGGGTGTGCTTGCTTGAAAATCTTAGCTTGGTTACCTGGGCTTTACCCTATGAATCACAAGTGAAGAATCGTAGATGGGTTAGTTTCATGGACCTGTCTGAGCATTGCCTTGTGTGTAAACATAGAGCATACCTCTGAGAAATGAGATGCATGAATAAAGGAAGTTGGGAAAATCTCATTTCATCCCTGAATCTCTCTCTCTCTCTCGCTCTGTCTCTCTCTTTTATGTCTCTGCTTATGTGTGTTGTATGATGCGCATTCTAGCACACTGCATAGGCATCAGGTTGTTAGTAAAATGGGGAAGTGATGAGCTTGACTGTTTACAGACAAGTGTTTGCATAACTGTTCCATCACTTTCCGTTGTGTTACCTCAACCTTGAGCCTGAGAGTCCACCACTAGGAATTCCCACCACTAGGAATCTTGTGAGGATTGGAGTTCCATAATGAATGCAGTGCATGGGAGCCCTCAGAAATTCTCCCTTCCCCTCAGTATTCACTTGGAGTGGATAGATGCTCACTTCCGGAATCCTGTAAGTCAGGCACCCTGCTAGTCCTGCAGACTCCGTTGGAATCAGACAAAGTCCCTGCCCTCCAAGAGCTCAGAATTGAGAAGGCCATGCAGAAAAGGCAACCAGCAGTGGGCATATCCTGCAATGCACTGGTCCTGCTTGGTCTTATTCCCCTCCATGTGCCACTGCCTAGCACTGAAATGCCCCTTAAATGAGGTCAAGAGTCATCTACTCAGTGAATCCTGGAACGCATAAATGGGTTATTCACAGAGGGGAGGTTTACCGGAAGTTGAGAGGAGCGTGGGGGGAGACAGCCCTACTCAGGCAGGGGAGATTTCTAAGTAGAAATTACACTTCTGCTAAAGTTTTTGGCCTCCCTATTTCTTGTATAAATTGGATTGAATTTTTACTCTACCGTGGGACATGATTCTTCAAGGAACCTTGCTAGATATCTTTTTTTGTAAAGTGAAATCTTTTGTAATGCAAATAATTACTTCCTCATTTATATGTGGAGCAAGTTAAGGATTTTTGTGTGTAAGGTTTTCTTTTCTTTTTTAAAGATAGGCACAATGGCCTATCTTTGCAATAAGTAAAAACATCCTTGCAGTAATGGAATGAGAAATTATTGATTGAATTTAATCTCCATTCTTCCTTCTATATCCTATAAAGAATGAAGAAGCTTCTTTAAATGTAAACGTGGTTTTCTTAGAGGAGTAAGTGACGAGGCATGTTTGTAGACTCGATTGGAAGCTGTGACTTTGCTGTCTCATGTAGTTATCAGCTAATCTTCACCGATCAGTTCTCTAGGACTCAGTTTACCGAATTGCAAAATGTGAGATTTGGACTAAAATATTTCTTAGTTCCATTGCTGTCCTAAAATTCTCTGGATGGAAAAGGAAATGATTAATAAGTTTCTCTTATAATTAGGATAGTAAATTACAGACAGTGTTTTAGGAGGTACAAATAAAAAGGACTCATACATTTAGTTTAAGATCAAGGAGTCTCTTTTCTTAAAACAACAACTATGGGAAATCATTCTTATTTTAGACTTTTAGAAAGTGCCAGGCAATCATTTAGAAAATGAGATTTATATAGGCAGTGAGAAAAGTGGTCATGTCATCATAAATACAGTAAGAAAGTTTTCAGTCCAAAATTCTCATATTGAATTGCTTTAATGAATCATAAAATGTATGTGCATATACACACTCAATAAATTCTAATTCAAATTTGGTTCCTAGCATAATAGTATGTTCAATTACACTATGTTGTAGGTGGCAAAGTCCTCGAGAAATAAACAGAATGTGAAACTAACAGTGAAACCTCTCATTACTCTCCCACCCTTGCCACTTTTCTTCTCTGAAGGATATTTGTAGTAATATTAATAACCACAGGGTGCAGTTCATCCTCAGTGTGTGATTACATTTTGTTCCAATATTGATTACTTTGAGCAAAAATGTAATTTTCTTTTTTAAGCAAAATTTGGATTTTATATTAGGGACTGTTGTGTACAAATATATTCAGATGAATTAACATAAGGAACAATGAGTACACTTTGAATTCACTCATTCACATATTTTTTATGAGCCAGTGTTGGGATAGCCATGTTTGTGTATGAGTAATACCTTAGAGCCATGCTGTCCATGCCGGTAGCTACAAGCCACAAGTGCCTGTTGACTGCTGGCAGTGAGGCAAGTCTGACTGAGGCAAGCTGTGAGTATACACACTAGATTTCAAAGGATTTTTATAAAGAATGAGGAATATCTCAGTATTTTTACACCTCATATTGAACTGATCATGTTTTGGATAGATGGGGTTAAATAGATAGTATACATGTATTTTTTTTTATTTTTTTTTAAACTTTTATTTAATGAATATAAATTTCCAAAGTACAGCTTATGGATTACAATGGCTTCCCCCCTCCCATAACTTCCCTCCTACCCGCAACCCTCCCCCCTCCCGCTCCCTTTCCCCTTCCATTCACATAAAGATTCATTTTCAATTCTCTTTATATACAGAAGATCAGTTTAGTACATATTAGGTAAAGATTTCAACAGTTTGCCCATATAGCAACACAAAGTGAAAAAACTACCATTGGAGTACTAATTATAGCATTAAATAACAATGTACAGCACATTAAAGACAGAGATACTACATAATAGTTTTGTTTTTTTTAATTAATTTTCTATGCCATTTCCAATTTAACACCAGGTTGTTTTTTTCATTTCCAATTCTCTTTATATACAGAAGATCAATTCAGTATATAATTAGTGAAGACCTCATCAGTTTGTACCCACACAGAAACACAAAGTATAAAAATACTGTTTCAGTACTAGTTATAGCATCACTTCACATTAAACAACACATTAAGGACAGATCCCACATGGGGTGTAAGTACACAGTGACTCCTGTTGCTGACTTAACAATTTGACACTCCTGTTCATGGCGTCAGTAATCTCCCTAGGCTCTAGTCATGAGTTGCTATGGCTATGGAAGCCTTTAGAGTTCGCTGACTTTAATCTTATTCCGATAGGGTCATAGTCAAAGTGGAAGTTCTCTCCTCCCTTCGGAGAAAGGTACCTCCTTCTTTCATGGCCCCGTTCTTTCCACTGGGATCTCACTCACAGAGATCTTTCATTTAGGTCTTTTTTTTTTTTTTCCATCATATCTTGGCTTTCTATGCCTACTATACTCTCATGGGCTCTTCCGCCAGATCCGAATGCCTTGAGGGTTGATTCTGAGGCCAGAGTGTTGCTTAGGACATCTGCCATTCTACGAGTCTGCTGTGTATCCCGCTTCCCATGTTGGATCTTTCTCTCCCTTTTTGATTCTATCAGTTAGTATTAGCAGATACTTGTCTTGTTTGTGTGATCCCTTTGACTCTTAGACCTATCAGAGCCATCAATTGTGAGCTGAAATTGATCACTTGGACTAGTGCGATGGCATTGGTACATGCCACCTTGATGGGATTGTGTTGGAATCCCCTGGCACATTTCTAACTCCACCATTTGCGGCAAGTCAGATGGAGGAGATGTACAATTTGGAAGATGCTCACTCTCTTTTTCCACTCTTAAATTTAACAGGGATCACTTTTCAGTTAAAATTTAAACACCTAAGAATAATTGTGTGTTAATTACTGAGTTCAACCAATAGTACTAGAACAACAACAACAACAACAAATACTAAAAAGGATAAAGTATTACATTGTACATCTAAAGTCAGGACACGAGCTGATCAGTTCATTGTTTCTTATAGTGTCCATTTCACTTAACAGGTTTCCCCTTTGGTGCTCAGTTAGTTGTCACCGATCAGGGAAAACAAATGATATTTTTCTCTTTGGGACTGGCTTAATTCACTCAGCATGATGTTTTCCAGATTGCTCCATCTTGTTGCAAATGACCGGGTTTCGTTGTTTCTTACTGCTGTATAGTATTCTATGGAGTACATGTCCCATAATTTCTTTATCCAGTCTACTGTTGATGGGCATTTGGGTTGGTTCCAGGTCTTAGCTATTGTGAATTGAGCTGCAATAAACATTAATGTGCAGATGGCTTTTTTATTTGCCAAATTAATTTCCTTTGGGTAAATTCCAAGGAGTGGGATGTCTGGGTTGTATGGTAGGGTTATGTTCAGGTTTCTGAGGAATCTCCAGACAGACTTCCATAGTGGCTTAACCAGTTTGCATTCCCACCAACAGTGAGTTAGTGTCCCTTTTTCCCCACATCCTCTCCAGCATCTGTTGTTGGTAGATTTCTGAATGTGAGCCATTCTCACCGGGGTGAGGTGAAACCTCATTGTGGTTTTGATTTGCATTTCTCTGATTGCTAGTGATCTTGAACATTTTTTCATGTGTCGGCCATTTGGATTTCCTCTTTCGAAAAATGTCTATTGAGGTCCTTGGCCCATCTCTTAAGTGGGTTGTTTGTTTTGTTTTTGTGGATTTTCTTGATTTCTTTGTGGATTCTGGTTATCAATCCTTTATCTGTAGTATAGTTTGCAAATATTTTTTCCCATTCTGTCGGTTGCCTCTTTACTTTCCTGACTGTTTCTTTTGAAGTTCAGAAACTTCTCAATTTGATGCAATCCCAAATGTTAATTTTGGTTTTGACTGCCTGTGCTGCTGGAGTATTTTCCAAGAAGTCTTTGCCTGTGCCTATATCTTGCAGGGTTTCTCCAATGCTCTCTAATAATTTGATGGTTTTGGATCGTAGATTTAAGTCTTTAATCCATGTTGAGTGAATTTTTGTGTAAGGTGATAGGTATGGGTCTTGCTTCAAGCTTCTGCACATGGAAATCCAATTTTCCCAGCACCATTTATTGAATAGACTGTCCTTATTCCAGGGATTAGATTTGGATCTTTGGTCAAATATAAGTTGGCTGTAGATGTTTGGATTGATTTCTGGTGTTTCTATTCTGTTCCATTGGTCTATCCATCTGTTTCTGTACCAGTACCATGCTGTTTTGATAACAACTGCCCTGTAGTATGTCCTGAAATCAGGTATTGTGATGCCTCCAGCTTTGTTTTTATTGTACAGGATTGCTTTGGCTATTCGAGGTCTTCTGTGTCTCCATATGAATTTCAGCATCATTTTTTCCAGATCTGAGAAGAAGGTCTTTGGTATCTTGATTGGTATTGCATTGAATGTAGTATACATGTATTTTAATTTGAGAGGCAGAAAGAGTGAGGGAGGAGAAGAGAGGGCCCACTCCATTACCCACAGGTTCATTCCCCAAAGGCCCACAATGGCTGGGGCTGGGCTGAAGCTGGAGCCGGGAACTGGAACTCAGTCCAGTCTCCCATGGAGATGGCAGGGAGCAAAGTACTTGAGCCATCAGCTTCTCCCTAAAGGTGTCTGCATCGATTGGAAGCCATAATTAAGAGGTGGAGATGGGAATCGAACCCAGGCAATCTAATATGGGACACAGGCATCCGAACCATTGTCTTAACCACAAAGCAGAACCTGGCCCCAAATAATATTTTTTAAAGTAACTCCAAGCATTTCTTTTTAATTTCTCCATGGAGGTAGTAGACAATTTAAGATACCTTTAGTGTTTGCCTTGTGTTTCTATTGGACAGTGCTACCTTAGTGTTAAATAAACCAGTCATCTGTTGAGTACTGAGGTGTTAGTTCTGACACAGTACGTAAATATCAAGATTTGATGGCTCACTGATAGCTGTTATTTATGAGACATCTTTGGCATATACGACACAACACACTTTTATATCCATACCTTTATCTGTCAACATGAAAAGAATATATGGAAGCATGTGGAAGTCTGTATTCTAAATGATTTTGGAAAACTGAATGCACTTCATCTTATTCAAAAGTGTGAGGGTGTTTTTACAATTCATGTAAGTGTTATGCCCCAAGATTCATACAAATGCCTTTAAATTCCTAGTGTCTTACAGTGAGTGGTCAGTCTAAAAATATTTATTGAATGAAAAGAGCACCTGCCAAGATTAAGAGGTTAACTGCTCTTCCTCAACCTTCAACCCCTCATTGAAATTATTTCAGTTCCATGGTGTCCCATGTCAGAGCTAAAACCTGAAAACTCAAGCAAGCCATTGCTGGATCGTGCAATAAATTGATTTTTGCTGCACTCTTTTCCCTAACTTTAGAAATTACCTTTGCTGTAAAATCCATGGAATACCAGTCGTCTAGTTAATATTTTAAGAATGTAACTGCTCAGAATAGTCGTTGGTACATTTCAGTGATTTGAGGTTGCCTTTTAATAAATCAACTCAATATGTAAAGTTAGAAAGTTCTGTTTTCTCTGCTCCAATTTGCAAATATTCTCTGTGATTGTTTTGTTACTCATTAATCCTCCCCTTATTTCTGTATTCAGAAATTCTTCCCCCTCAACGACAGTGTAAATGATTGCCCCAGAATGACCCATGCGTTCAGCTAAGCCAGAACGTCCTCCCCCTATTTTTGATCTCATGCTATTTTCTTCCAGCTATACCTAAGAGAAGTCTAAGTGAGAAGTGGAATTTTGGGTTAGGAAGTCATTTTGCCATCTCCCTGCCAGCTCTTTGTTGTTCTCTGAGCCAGTTTCATTGATGGCCTTCCACTCAGAACCAGATAACATTTCCCTGCTACAAGTAACTTCTCTATTCTACTGTCTGGGGTAAATCTTCTGTGAGGTTTTTTTTTTTTTTTTTTTCCATTTAAGCCTGACTCTGATAGGACAATTCATGATAATAATGGAATTTTTGTATTGATTATGATTTATTAATATTATTTTTATATTTTTTAATGCCCAATACCCTGAATCTCTCTTGGAGATGGAAGAATGGTGACTTTTGCATGTGTTCAGTGTTACAATGGCATTCAGAGGCGTAGCAAGCCTCTTTGTCGAGTTTCTGTGGAGCATATCCTCGTAGAAACAACAGCGTATGTGGTGGTGGTGCTGGGGCCGTGACTGCTCCCCCAGGAGGCCTTGGTTGCTGGTTGAGAAAGTCATCCAGGGGAACCACTGGAGCACAAAAATTCACATGGCACAGGTCTCATTTTGTTTTAATATGAATACGTAAGATATTCATGTGGTTAAAATTCAAAAGGTACAAAACAGCATATGATCTCCCGCCCACCCTGGCCTCCTGCCACTTGGTTCCCTGTTCTGGAATCAACCACTTCCATCAATTTGTATTAGAAAAAAAAAGGCTTGAGAATGTGGATGTGCTTGTGTGTACATAAAATATGCACACTTTTGTTCACCTTTTCAACCTGATGCTTTGTTTTGGAAATTACTCCATTTCAGTCAAAGATAAATTTGTTTTGCTTTTATGGCAGCATACTAGTCCGTTGTATGGGATTCTCTTATTTATTTCACAGCACCCTGTCATTAAATATAGGTTAGTTAATTATTTTACCTATGCAAACCGTGTCACAAATAATAATTTTGGAAACTTAATTTTTGTATTCCTGGAAGTGTAGTTAGGAGGTAACATTCCTGTGAGTATTATTGTAGGTAAGAGGTTATACTCCTTGAGATTTTGTTTTGAGACTGCTTACTTTTACATATTTTGGGGAAAAACAATGTGTGTTCATAATAAAAATATCGAGTGGCCACCCCAACATCACCCTTTTTGTACCCTTCTAGAAAGTGAGCATGCTCACTTTCATGTGTGCATGGGTGTTGTGTATTGGAGAGATGTGTTGCATACTGATCTGTCTCCAGGGAGATTGTTGGTTTCCTCTTCATTCCCAACCTTAAGGGCAGTTACATGATTCTGGTCGTGCCAAGTATAACGAGGTATGCCTCTGTCATTGAGTGAAGAGACGCTGAGATGCTATGAAATACCATCTCATGTGCAAGAAAGCATCCAAGGCAAAGAGTGACCTGGCCCTGAGTGTCGGTAGTGGTGTTAGGATGGAGAAACTCTGAGCTATAAAGATCAAAGGGTTTCCAGAGATGTTTATTTCAATAGATGCGTGGTGTTGTGGAGCCAGGCATGGTAGGATCATCACCACTTCTCCTCCTTTCTTCCTCCTGTCTCCATCATGCACTGTTTATCAGCAGTAAGAGCTATGGTTCCGATGGCGTTCATTGGACCTAGCTGACGCCTAGGAGGAGTACAGACCTGGTCGCCATAGTGTCCCAGGTGTTGCCACTTCCTCGCTCTGATGGAGCGCATCCAGCAGTAGTTGGCTGAGAAAGGGAGTATGAAAGATGCGCTCGGAGGGACTTTAATGTCTAAAATGTCCTTATTACAGCTTACCACTTGATTGTTGTTTTGTATGGCATTCTAAAGAGGAAATAATTTTAGCTCAGAATCTGAAGCCATGTCTTCCATTTTCATATAGATTCTGGCTTTGTTGTTGAGGTATTATGACATTTTGATTATTTTTTCATGGAATCGTCTGCTTTGATGTTGCTAAAATTCCCTCCGATATGAGTGATGTGGTGTGAATTAACTATTTGTTGGGTTGGGTTCTCAGTGGTTTCAGCTAAGCTGGAAACTTACCCTACAGTTCCAGAAGATGTTTTGGCATAACAGCATTGATTTTCTTCCCATTTTCTCTGTTCCCACTCTGACATTTCTGTTTGGATGATGAACTTTGTTGAATTAAGCAAAAGCATAAAGAGAAAAAAAAATAGAAAGTAATCTCAAGTTTTTATTGTAATTCCTCTATCGATATTCTCTCCCTTTTGCTATATTCATATATATATATATATATATATATATAGGAAAGAGAAGGAGAGAGAAAATTTTTGGTGTACTGGTTTACTCCCAAAATGGCTACAACAACCAGGGCTGGGTCCAGCCTGAAGCCAGGAGCCAGGAGCTCCATCCAGATCCCCCACATGGGGCAGGGACCTGAGTACCCAGGCCATCTTCTGTGCCTCCCAGGCTCTTGATCAGGGAGTTGGATGGAAAGTACAGTGGCAGGGATTGAACAAGCACTCTGATAATGGAATGCCAGTTTTCCAGGTGGCAGCTTCTTTTCTTCTCTGAATATTTTTCTTTAATTTTGTCCTGTTTCTGTCTTTTGATACAGTTTGTTCTGTGATGATTAATAATAAGAATATGCTTATCTTTTACTTCTCTTCTCCTTTATTAGTCTTTTAAAAAATTTTTTTAACTTTCATTTAATAAATATAAATTTCCAAAGTACAGTTTATGGATTACAGTGGCTTTTTCCCCCCCATAACTTCCCTCCCATCTGCAACTCTCCCATCTCCCACTCCCTCTCCCATTCCATTCACATCAATGTTCATTTTCAATTATCTTTATATACAGAAGATCAATTTAGTATATATTAAGTAAAGATTTCAACAGTTTGCACCCACACCGAAACACAAAGTGTAAAATACTGTTTGAATACTGGTTATAGCATTAATTCACATTGTACAACACATTAAGGACAGAGATCCTACATGAGGAGTAAGTGCACAGTGACTCCTGTTGTTGACTTAACAATTTGACACTCTTGTTTATGGCATCAGTAATCTCCCTAGGCTCCAGTCATGAGTTGCCAAGGCTATGGAAGCCTTTTGAGTTTGCCAAATCCGATCTTATTTAGACAAGGTCATAGTCAAAGTGGAAGTTCTTTCCTCCCTTCAGAGAAAGGTACCTACTTCTTTGATGGCCCATTCTTTTCACTGGGATCTCACTCACAGAGATCTTTCATTTAGGTTTTTTTTTTCTCTTGCCAGAGTGTCTTGGCTTTCCATGCCTGAAATACTCTCATGGGCTCTTGAGCCAGATCCAAATGCCTTAAGGGCTGATTCTGAGGCCAGAGTGCTGTTTAGGACATCTGCCATTTATTATTTTTTGAGAGGTAGAATTGGAGGGAGGGAGGAGGAGAGAGAGAGAGTGCGCAACAGTGAGCTTCTATCTGCTGGTTCATTCTCCAAAAGTTCACAGTGGCCAGAGTTGGGCTGATCAAGAGCCAGGAGCCAGGAGCTTCTCCTGGTCTCCCATGCGGGTGCAGGGGCCCAAGCACTTGGGCCATCTTCTACTGCTATCCAAGGCATGGTACCAGGGAGCTGGATTGGAAGTGGAGTAGCTGGGACTTGAACTGGTACCCAGATGGGATGCTGGCTCCACAAGCAGAGACTTAGTGCACTATGAGACAGCATCAGCTCTTAGTCTGTTTCTTAGCAGTTATGGTTTCCTGTTTTACCTGGTTGTCTTCCATTTCAGAGACTTCTGCTGTTGTCTTTATGATCTTTTTTCTTAAATAACTCATTTATTTTTTTATGAGACAGAGTGACAGGCATACACACACATACACATAGATTAAAAGAGACAGACGGATAGAACAGACAGACACACAGAAATTTTATTAACTCTTTTGCTTCTTAAATATCCACAATGATCAGGGCTAGGCTGAAGCCGAGTGCCGGCAACTCGATCCAGGTCTCCCTCAGGGGTGGCAGGGCCCCAACCTCTGGAACCTCCACCTGCTGCCTCCCAGGATCTGAAGTAGCGGGAAGCTGACAACTGGAGCAGAGCTGAGACTTGAACCCAGTCAATCTGATATGGGAAGTAGGTATCCTAACCAGTGTCCGAACATCCAGGTCACACACCCAGTACTGCCCTAGAATCTTTGAGTGTCCATGTGTGATGAAGTGGTTTGGATGTTCTCACTCTGTGAACTGGGCTTGTTGGACATCACCGTTGAGTGGTATCTCACTCTAGTATCTGTCATCCTCTCTTGGGGAGGCTTCAGATGTTGTGAACGTCCTCTGGGGGGAAAGGGAGTGGTTCTCAGTGTGCATGTCTTCACCTAATAATCTATCTTAGGCCCTCAGCTCTGCCCAGTATCCCCTGGTCCAGAGGGTTCCTGTCTTTGTTTTAAAAATTTACTAGGTATATTATTTTGATAGACACATGATGCACCTACTGATGGGGTACAATGTAGTATTCCAAGGCATGCATGCAATGTGTAGTGAACATTTCAGAGTAAATAGCATAGCCATCACCTCTAATAGTTCTCATTGGTGCTGAACATTCACAATCTTCTCTGCTAGCTCTTCTGCAATACGCAGTTAATTGTTGTCAGCAGTGGAGAGCTCCTGCTTCGTTTTCTCAGACCTCCCCCCCTTACTTCGGATAGGTGGTCTCAGTAGCTGGGCCAGGCGTCTAATTGCTCCTCATAGAGCTTCCCTACATTCCCCTGTGAGTTCTATTTTTCCCTGGAGAGTCACCCTCTTTCAGCCCCACAGGGGCCTGGTGCTGCAGGTTCTAAGCCCGTGTGGATCTGTGGTGTGCTGGGCCACAGCTCGCCATTCCTGTTTGCTTGGGGTCCCTTGTCTGTTCATTGCTAACTAAGTTGCTGTTAATCCATCTGTTGACCACCTCAGAAACGTTTATGGCTTGTTTTTCCCAGTTCTCAGGGATTTGTGTCTAGATGCCGTGTTAGAATTTTAGTGTGGACTTGGAGAGCACCACTCAGGGCGAGTGTAGACTAACACATTAATTCAGAACCCTTCATTGTACAGATATTTGGAGGTTTCACTATGGATGAGTATAGGTAAAGTTGGCCCTTTCTCTTTCCTGTTTTTGCTGCTACTATAACCTAATTTGGATTTCTGTGTTGGCTCCCAGAGCCTTGGCAGGAAGCTGCTGGAACGATTTCTAAAGCTTAGCCAGGTTCCCACTTCTCGGCATTGACAGCTGTGCTGATGGATGTGGCACTGCCGCTGGTGGGAGATTAGTTGGCCCTCTGCGAGTTGGCTGTTGCTTTATGCTCCTGACTGTACTTTGCCTTTAGTCACCTTTGATCCTAAGGAATGTGTGCCTCATATTTTTGAAAATGTTTGCTGTGCCAATGTTCTAGATTAATGTCGAAGCACACTGAATCGTTGGTTTGTAAGTTTGTAAGTTGCCTTTGCACAGGGATAAGTGCTTGGTGGCTCTCTTTGATGACTAACAGCACACCGAGTTAGTAAAAATGATTTCACTCACCGGTCCACTGACCTTGAAGCATTCTCCAAATCCAACACCATTCGTCTTCTCAAGATCCCTAAAATGCAGAAACATCATTCTGTTCCCCTCGGAAAGGCGTCCCAGGCCTCCTGGTTCCTATTCTGCTTCCTAAGAACCAAAGATGGCGATTGGTTACATGTGAGATGTTGACAAAATACTTGTTTTCTACTGTGTTTGAACTGAGTTGATGTTGTCATTTTCAGGAAAAGAAACACAAGATTTACCCCTCAAGTGGCCTTTTGAGCCATCTGCAAAGCATTTTCTCCCTTGTATTTTGCCTTTTAGGCTTGTGCAACCAGCTTTGCTATGTGTGATTGATTTGTGTTCCTGGTCAAGATTTTGACATTTCAATAAAACTTTATTTTTGGACACTGCATTTTGGATTTCCTAATTTTTAATGTCTCATCAGGTATTATTTTTCCCGGAGTTGGAAAGTTTAAATGCTGTTAACTTACAGACTATACAAAAACTAGTGGACTTTGGGCCAAATAATCTGCTGGCATCAGTTGAAACTTTTTGCCTTGGGGTGAGCACTGTTCCTCTTGGGCCAGATTCCAGCTATGGCCTGATAATCTGGATGTCTGTTGGCATAAAACAATTCCTTGAATGTGAGAAAGGCAGGTTCAAGTTTGTGCTTTGAGTAAAGAGCTTTTACAAGCCAGTTCAAACCACTTCTCTGGAACCCTTTAAACAACTGCTTTCTCTTCTTTCAAACCCTTTCCATTCTTCTAGCCAGTATTTTATTTCTCTCCTGGGTACTTTGAAATTTTTTTTTTTAGCAATGTTATATACTGTACACTGTGCATGTTGCTGAAGGGATGGTAGCATAAACCAGAGCTGTTATTTCCTGGGAGATAAAACAGCCCTGAAAGAGATCCCTTCTTTGTGCCAAAGTTCACCAGGCTAATGCTAGGCGTATAGGCAGAGGTGTGGTTTGCAGGAGCCTCAGCAGAAGCTGCATAGGTGTTTCCCCTGACTTTGTATTGAGAGATTTTTCCATGTATATTAATCCCATTTGGTTCATGCCAGAAACATAAAATGGTGAAATACTGCTATGATTTGACTTTTTAAAATATCTTCACTACTCTAAAGAGACTAATTTCTTCACATAGTCTCTGGCAACTCTTCATTCACTTCAGCTTCCTTAAAGAACACTCCTTTTGTAGGTGTGCTCTTGTGGTGCAGTGGGTCAAGCCTCTGCACTCAGAGCAATGTGCTCCGAGTCCTGGCTGCTCCGCTTCTGATGTAGCTCCTGCTGATGCGCCTGGGAAAGCAGCGGAAGAGGCCCAAGTGCTGGGACCATGTGGGAGACCTGGAGGAAGCTCTTTCTCCTGGCTTCTGCCTGCCCACCTGTCTGTTGTAGCCATTTGGGGAGTGAACCAGCAGATGGCAGATCTCTCTGTTTCTCTTTCTCTCTCTCTCACTCCCCTCTCTCCCCTCCTCCTTCCCTCTCTCTCTGCCTCTCTGCTTTATATAATATATATATATATATATATATATATATGTATATATATATATACACACACACACATACATATATAAGCTTTTGAAAGCTGTATTTCTTTGGCAAAGTCATAGGATAACTTAATAAGGATTTATGACTGAGCAAAAAACAAGGGGGCTGCCTAAGAGGTGAAGTCTAGTTACTGAAAATAATAATAAAGAAAAAGGAGCATTGAAAATGAAGGCACCCAGTCTACAGCTGTAAAATCAAAGAAAAACACAATTAGAAATTTCATGGTAGTTATTGTAAGCAATATAGTCTCCAATGAATACTCCTTTATTTCAGAGGAGCGATTGGCATTTGTGCAGTATTCTTTAGTTAAATTTCAATTTATTGGATTTTTGCATCACTGCAGATTGATCTATTGAATTTGTCACAGTGGCCTTGTTTTTACCTTGATGTGTTTAATACCTGCTAGATCAGAATGCCAATCAATTTAGGTTAATTTCATTAAGTTTGCTATAGTTTTTAAATGAAAGGCACTCCTGATGTTACCAGTAGCAAAATGTAAGTAATATTCTCTCATATAATGTAGTTCTAGGAAATAGATTGGTTATATATATATATATATTTTCTTCAAACATTTCCCTACTTGGATTTTTAAATTCCTTTAATTATTTACAAGAATATAAATCATTTAACATTTAAAATTTTAATTATCTGCATGATCATTACTTAGTATTCTGTGTGAAACTAGAGACTCAGCATAGATTTAAGTTCTCACTAAATAGGTTCCAATTAAACTCCTTGCATCTTTTCTAGTAAAGAAATGGATTATGTTTATAAAATTGCATTGTGCTTCCCATTACAAATATAATCTGGGGCATGGTTTCCAACAAGGAAGCTTTAATTCTTCTCTGGCAAATTTCAGTTCTCAGAGAAGTCACAGTACGCTTGCCATTTATATGGAATATCATCAAGAAGTATTGGTGAGTAATATATTTTACAAGGCGCTCTGCAGGATGCAATTCCAGAGTTCAGCTTGCAGTATTAGCGGATTTTATTAACTGTCCTTAGTGTAGTATTATCAATATTGCTTGGAGAATTGCAGTTACATTTACTGAAGAGAATTAAGAGGAAAATGGATAAACCTATGCAGGGGAACGCTTTTAAAGAAGAGCAGATCACTTCATTTCTGAAAGTCCTGGAGACTTCAAGAAGGAGGGAGCAAAAAACAACCTTGAAACCATCAAAAATCAGTTATTTGGGTCACTTGGTACTGCTTCGTGGTATTGGTGTGTAGGTATTACTGCAGAAGACTGTGGGGAAATTGAGCATACTGAAGTTTGTGATAGCATATGCTGATCTAGAATTAAAGAGGTTTTAGGTGTGTAAGGTTCAAATTATCTTTGACATATTTTGCAAGTTACTCACAAAATCCTACCTAACCACAGCCCTCTGCTCAATCAGAGAGCCTAACAGTGGATGTGCATCATATCTTGTACCCACAGGGTTTTAGGTTTCCAACAGGCCACCTGTCTCCGACATTTAAAAATTCACAGGACAGATGGGGAGGTGAAAGAACTCGTCCTTGGATAAAGAAATTCTTCCACTGCAGGAGTGTTCACGGGCAGGGCCAGCCAATATATTACATGCGTAGCCTGCATTTGTCTAGCATTGAGGCATCATAATCGCACTTTTCCCTTTAGTAGTATAAATGCAGAGCTCATCATTTATCTCCTGTTCTTTTGGTGGGTAAGAGAGAGAAAAATTTCAGCTTGTAAAATCCGTTGTTCAGGTGATACATGAATCACCCAATAGAAGTGATTTTTACATTCGATTTCCTGGGAGGTGTATCATGTGTAAGACTGTGCACCGTTGTGTTTAGGAAGTCAAGGCCTAGAACCAGGTTGCCTGGGTTTTGATTTCTTCCCGAGCACTTAGAGGTGACCCAGCAAACTACCTGTGCATTGGTGTTCTCATCTGTGAAATGGGGATTTTCATAGTCTTTCGTCAAGTGTTTGGAAAGATTACATGAAGATAATACAGAAAAAGGTATAGAGAATAGTGCCTGGAACTGAGAGTTAATCCTTAGTGAATGTCACCTTTTAACAGTAATACTAATTCTGAAGATACTTAAAAAGTTCATAGAATATGAAATCGAAAGAAGATATTTTGGGGCCGGCGCTGTGGCGCAGCAGGTTAAATTTAGCCCTTGTCTGCAGTGCCGGCATCCCATATGGGCAACGATTCCAGTCCTGGCTGCTCCACTTTTGATCCAGCTCTCTGCTATGAGTTGAGAAACCAATAGAAAATGGCCCAAGTCCTTGGGTCCCCGAACCTGTGTGGGAGACATGGAAGAAGTTCCTTGCTTCGGATTGGCACAGTTCTAGCCATTGCGGCCATCTTGGGAGTGAACCAGTGGATGGAAGACCTTTCTCTCTCTTTGCCTCTGCCTCTCTGTAATTCTACCTTTAAAATACAAATAAACAAATCTTTAAAAATATTTATTTTGGTCTAAAATTTATTGAAATCCATGCACATGAAAGTTATAGCACCACCTGTGGTGCTGGCATCCCATATGAACGCCAGTTCAAGTTCCAGATGCTCCACTTCCAATCCACTTCTGTGCTAATGTGCCTGAGAAAGCAGCAGCAGATGGCCTGACTGCTTGCCCCCTACAACCCATGTCGGAGACCCTGGCTCCTGGCTTTGGTCTGCCCAGCTGTGGCCATTGTGGCCATTTGGGGAATGAGCCAGAGGAGGGAAGAACTTTTTCCTCTCTCTTATCCTCTCTCTGGCACTCTACCTTTCGAATAAATAAATCTCTTGAAAAAAAGAAAAGGTCTTCAAAGACTTCATGGGAAAATGTCTATTATAAAAACTACACATGCATCTCAATTTTTTTTTTTTGCACCCAAATAAGCTTCTCTTTTAATTCTGTTTTCTTTGAACTTTCTGAAATACCCTTGTACATGCAAAAAACTAAATGAGAGACTTAAAGCTTAAACTTGTTGGCACTTCTAATGGCATTTTGTAGAAAAAATTCGATAAGAGCTTCAGAGTGACCTTTCATTCTTAGGGCAGAAAATGTTTGTTATTCATGCTCAAAATAGGCAGTGGAAGACTGTTGGAAACCATCAGCGGATTATACTGTGAGCTGTGAGTGCGCTCTATTAATTTCTTATAGGAGCATTGTTTGGGACTACTAGAAAGTTGAATTCTCAGACACCACTCGGGGACTACTAAATCAGGAACTGGATGTGGGACTGAGAAATCTGCTTGCACAAGCCCTCCCGGTGGTTTGGATGCTCGCTGAAGTTTGAGGCCCACTTGACTTGGAGGTGTACTTGTTAGCGGAGCCACTGTATCTGCTCTGGGTGGAGAACTGGCCTGTGAGAAATGAGGTCCCTGCTCTAGTTCCAGCAGGAGAGGAAAGGTGGACAAGGATGAGGAAAATCATTATGGAAACCTAAGAGTTTCAGGTGACAGAAGTGTGAAAAACAAAATGAAGCACTGTTTGGGAGAAACGACACCTGGATTAGGAGGACAACACATAAACAATTCCATGAAAGAGTAATCCTGGAAGATGGAGCAGCTAGTACAAAAATGCACATGATAAGGATTCCTTAAAGAAGGGCCATACTGCTTGTCTACTCTGTTAAACGTCCCTACTCCCCAAATCCAAAACATTAAGCACTTCCAAGTTAGAAACCCTATGAGCACTGACCTAATACACTGAGTGGAAAAACCACACCAGATCTCATGGAATGGGTCACAGGTCAGATGTTGATGCCCTAAATACATTCTCCGTGATTATCTTCAGGCTACTGAATATATTCTTTAAAATTACCTTCAGGCTATGTGTATAGGTATCTATGAAACATAAATGAATTTTGTTTGTTTAAACTTGGAGCTCATCCCCAAGATAGCTCTTTTCATCAGATATTCCAAAATTCTTCCTAAAATAAAATTGGAAAAACTTCTATCACACACATTTTAAATAATGAGCACTCAACCTGTGTTGTAGACAAGAAAAGGGGTTCTTGGCTAAGTGTCTGATAATCTTTTTTTAAAAAAAGACTTGAATTCCCTATTTTATTTTACATACAGACCTACTACCTAAAACTAAGTGAGTAGCTTTCTACTCGGTCCCTTGACCAACAGAGGGACCAGAATTGCTTCGGGAACTGTGGCAAGTGTGCTGGGTTGCTGGTAAGTTCTGAGGACACCGGTTGTTTGGGAGTGGAGGTCACGGATGGACTGGTTAAAACATTTCCTTGTGGGATCATGAGAATGTAGTCAACATCATATTTCCCTTTTCAGAATGTGAATCGGTGTGTTTAGTCTATTTTTTATGGCTTCCCACATGTGTAAATTCACGAGCAAATTGTCTTACACCTGTAAGTGGCTCTTGCCTTTTTTCCTGATTAGTTCACTGTTAACTTTTATAAGAAAAGTCATTGTATGCACAGGATAAAGACACTACTGACTTAGAATTTTAAGTGCAAGGGACAAGTTTTTCTCAGTTAAAAGAAAAACATAACAACTTTGGATTTAAAAAATAAAATGACTTCAGTACTATACATAGCAAAAAAGAACTATAGTTAAATTTCACTCCAACTGTGACATGATAAAAAGTACTGTGTCCTAAATCTAAAACTTTATTTTTTTGAACCTTATATGATAAAAGTCAAATATAGGACATAAGAAAAGGAACATTTTTAATTAAAGATTTATTTATTTGAAAGGCAGATTAAAGAAAGGGGAGAGAGACAGATCGAGAGAGAGTGTGCGCACATGTTCTTCCATTTGCTGGTTCACTCCCCAAATGGCCGCAATATCCAGGGCTGGACCAGGCTGAAGCCAGGAGCCTGGGACTCCATCGGGGTCCCCCATGGTGATCCAGGGGCCAAGGACTTCGGCCAACTTTTGCTCATTTCTCAGGCATATTCCAGGGAGCTGGATCAGAAGCAGAGCAGCTGGGAATCAAACTGGTGCCTATATGGGACGTTGGCATTGCATGCAGCAGCTTAACCTACTGTGCCACCATGCTGACTCCAGCAAGGTGTTTCATATTTCTGAATCCAACAAAATCTGGATTCAAATCCAAGCTTCTTCCCCTTACTATTGAGTAATACCATGATCAAGCCAATTGTATTCTCTGTGCCTTAATTTCACTGTTTATAAAATGAGACTATAAATCTTTTTGGGTTGATTTATTCAGCTTTGGGGTATTAAGACCATTTATTGAGTACGTGACAAATAGCTATTCAAAAAATGGTGACAATTTTATTTAGTGAAAACTTTTAATATTTCCTGTATAAATTTTCCTGTAAGAATTATAAGGGAGAATAGTGTGGAGATAAGGAGCACATTCATTGAATGCTTACTATGTGTCAGGTACTTTTTTAAATGTTATATTTATGATTAATTTTTGGCCTTTGACTTCTCAAAACCAGTAATTTAATAGTGGCATACCCACTTACAGATTTAGATAGCAAGGATCAGTGACTTGCCTAGATTTACCTGACTGGTGAAAGTTGAAACTCGGCTGTGTCTGATCCCAAAGTGCATTTTCTCCACCATTGTCTTGTAATCAGCAAGTTCTCTGTACTTCCTAAAACACAGGCAAGGGAGCAGCCATTTAGCCTAGTGGGTAAGCTGCTTTCATTCCGTGTCAGAGTGTCTGAGATTGATTCCTGACTCTTGTTCCTGACTCCAGCTTCCTGCCCCTGCAGACAGTAGGAGGCTGCATTGGTAGCTCAAGTAATAGGGAGAACTGGACTGTGTTAATGGCTTTGGATCCAGCCCTGTACCGGTTGTTGGGGGCATTTAGTGAGTGAACCAGTGGATGACAGTGTGTTCATTCTCTCTCTCTCTCTCTCTCTCTCTCTCTCTAATAAGTTTTTAAAAGTGTTTACAAAAGTAAAGATCATGAATGAATGAGGATATTAATAAATTGCTGTGTCACTGTACTTGGCATTCTGGTTTGTGTGCCAACATACTGGTCCTGTAGTCTTAGAGGAGCGTATCTGCTTGTGATTGGGAACAGCAAGCTCATGATGGACTCTTAAGTTCAAGAGGGCAGTGGCAGGTGCAGGAGAGAGATTGGTAGTTCAACCTGATAACCAAGAGTATGGGAAAGAACCAGAAAGACAGGATTCCCTTTGCTGTACCATGGAGGAAACAGGCAATGAGTGAACAGGGGTTGAGGTAGAGACCAAGTAGGGTGAGGGATGGTGTGAATATTAAGATGCAGGACTAAGAATGGCTGCTCTGAGAACATGGCGTAAACATGAGCCCTGAAGGCTTGAGATGCTAGGTCTTGCAGCTAATGGCTACTTGAATTACCATGGGAACCCAGAGCAGGCCACACACGTGCAGAGAGGAGGCACCAAGTCCTGTGTTTCATCATTGATGGTAGACAGTGGGCCACTTGCCTGGCTCAGAGCACATTCCGGATGCAATGCCTATTTGCAGGAAGAAGTTCACAAATCCCTGAAAAGAGCCCTTGCGTATGTACCAAATCGCAGTCATTTGTGTTGATCTGGTGCTATCAGGCATGGTTAACTTACATTCTCTGGGAAGTTTTCATTACAGAAAATTTTGCACAGCAAAGAACGTTGAAGGCACCCATGTCTGGATTCAACATTAATGAAAGACATTAATGTTTTGCCAGTCTTATTTTCTCCACTCATTTTTTTTCTTCCTATGATATATTTCAGCATGTTCCAGACATTTCTTGGTAAATATCTTAATGTGCATTTTTCACTGATAAGAGAATTTTTATTTACATAGCCTCTGGCCATTATCATTCTTAGAATTAACAATGACTATTTAATCTGCTGATCTTTAAAACAGTTTAATAAGAAAGCTAAGTACAACTAATTAAAAATTATGATGAAATTGGCTTCTGTAAATGAATATGCCTGGATCTGGTTTCTTTTATTTAACTTTTGGACTCTTATCATAACTGTGAGTTGACTATCCACTTGGCTACAATCTCTTATTCTCTCCAAAGCTAGGAAGTAATCATCATCAACTTCTTGTTTAAAAAAAGAAAAAAAAAAGCATGACTACTCGAGTTCCAGCTCTTCTGCTTCTTATCCAGCTTCCTGCTAGAGTGCCTGAGAGGCAGCAGATGATGGCCCGTGGACTTGAGCCTCTGTCACCCATGTGGGAGACTCGGATAGAGCTCTGGGCTATGGCCCAGAACTGGCTGGTGGGGGCATTTGGGGATTGAACCAGCATATGGGAGATATTTCTCTGTGTGTGTGTCTCTCTGCCTTTCAAGTAAACGAATTTTTTTCAGTGGCCCAATAGGAGTGTCTACACCACAACTGACTTGGAAAGCAGGTTGACAGAACCTGTGTGTATTGGTCCCTGTAGTGGCAGATGGTATTAAATCTGTGCATGTATTGGAAATGTTATTTTTCAAAAGTTTGCTCTGATATTTCTTCCCCAGACATCATCAAATGTTGGTCCTGTTTTTATAAATTGCGAATGGAATTGTGCACGGGGTAGACTGGACAAACTTCCATCACTCAGCAGGCTGATTCTTGAGCTGGCAGAACTGGCTACAACATCCACAACCCTGGGAATCTAGACAAATATAGGTCTGTGAAAACGTTACTGTTGACAAACACAAAATCTTAGTGACACCTTGTAAAATCGTGAAATCCTGAGTCACTGACCACTCATCCCCCCCCCCCCTTTTTTTTTAAGAAAATGCAGTATTAGTTTGGCTTGAAATTCTCTACACTCCTCATTCATTATTTAGTCTTATTTTACTTTGTTCAGACAAGCTATCTGGGCCATTGTGAAGCTTCACACAGCCAATTACCTCCAGGTGTTTAGTTCATTTATTATTGAAGGCATAAATCTTGTACAGGTTGTTCATTGATGACCCTCTGAGTAGATGCAGTAAATGCCTTTCATCCCAGCGGCCTCAGTCAGTGCTCACAGCCCTACCTGCTGAGCTTGGCAGGCCTGGCGAGGTGCTGGAGCATGTAAGATACCACAGGTAATTGCACTGCACTTTTTGTTTAAGGGTGCACGTGAAAAATGTGCACACAGTAGCAGATTCAGAATCGGAATTTCAAGGGAAAAGGATGTTTGATTTGAAGTGCACTATTTCTTTCTAGAGATACTGTGTTAGACATTCTAGTTATGGGCATGGGCTGAATGCTGAATTTAGTAGGAGTTTCTTTAGAGGAGGCCATCTCGGCGTCATGCTTGAGAATCCTTTCTTGGAAATACTGTTTCTCAAATCTGCATCTGTGTCCTTGAGCCCGTTGTTCTTTCTGGGCTTACTTCCGTCCTGTGTCGTGTCACCGAGGGTCAGTTTGAATGACTTGGACAAATTGTAGCTTAAGTAATGTACCAGTTCCACTGATGGGCTTACATGCCGTTAAAAGGCTCGCTCCTACACCGAATGTGCCAGGTATGTAGCTGGGGACCGGTGCTAATTTCAGAGCTAATACTGAGCTGTTCCACATCAATGCGTTCAGCAGGTGGCTTGAGCTGACAGTGTAAAGAAAAAAGTGAGAGAAAATTACCATTGTACTTTGGAATTTCTCTGATTGAATTGACTGATTATACCGTCAAAGGAGCATTCGGAAGCTGGTGGGGTTATGGGCAGTGGAGAAATGACAGACTTCTTACAGAAAGAGCTTGGCTGTTGATTTTTGCCCAGCCAAATATTTCAAAATGATAATAAGGTTTGATGTGAAGTTTTAATTCAGTCCTTGTGAAAATCCGTGTGCTCTCTGATTTGTCTTTGAAAGCAGTCGTGTGAAAAGAGCCAATGTTTTCGTTATTTTTGCTCAGATAGTAAAATACTGGAATATTCTGTACACTTCCCATCAATAAATGTTAGACTACCCTTTATTTTGGCAAAGAAGCTTTATAAAGATTCTAATTTGCTGAGGTAACTTCTGTTCATATCTTGGTTTACCCATGAGAAAATCAAAGCAAGTTAAGTAACTTCCCTGTGTACCCTGAACTAGTAAAACTGAGATTTTGAGAAGGCAGTTGGCCTAGGGCTTAGGATACCACTTGTGATACCCACATCCCATATCAGAGTATCTGGGTGTGAATCCTGGCTCTAATCCCAAGTCTAGCTTCCTGCTCAAGTACACTCTGGGAAGGTGGTAGTTGAAGTTGTTAGGTCCCTGCCACCCACATGAGAGACCTGGGTGGAGTCCCTGGCTTCTATCTTGTGCCTGGGGAGTGAGCCAGCAAGACAGGAGACTCTTCCTGCCCCTCTGCATCCCTACCCCCTTCCCTGTCCCCTCTCTAACCCCCTCATCCCCTCCTCCTCCTGCCTCACTCCCACCATTCCTTTCCCTCCCAACCTCTCCCACTCTCTTATCCTCAAATAAAGTGTGTACATACAGAAATTTTTGTGAAAAGTTATTACTTATTCTGAAGTAGCACAGGTAACAGACTTTTTTTTTTTTTACTGTCAATTCATTTCTGTATGGCAGCAGGGAATTAATACAATAATTTCCCTTTTCATGGTTATCCCATTAAGAATGTAACAGGATGTTTGATAGTCATGAGAATTCTTAAGGGAATGGTTTAGAATGTTGGAAAAATGCATTAGCTATTTTATAAAAGATAGACAAGGGTAGCGTCCTGTAAGTTGGGTTTGGGGCAGGGAAAAATCAATCAAGATAAATGGGTCAGCATTCATCATTTGTCCAACAAATACTTATTGTAGTAGGTGCCAAGCACTGGGCGTGGCCTGTTGGAAAGCACTGGGTGATTTATTTTTGTTGGGTTGACTCCCTGGTGGGATTATTCACAAACAGCCTTTCCGTGTAAATAGGAAGCTTTAATTGCAGAAGAGAAGGGTTAAAGTCTTCTCGCTTGGACTATGGTGTAGAAGAGTTTTGTTTCATTGCATAATCTAGTAGGCTATCCTCGTATTATCATTATTCTGATGCAGTGTAACAAACCAGCAGGAAACTGCATTCCATGGGATTTCTATGGGGACTACAGAGAATTCGTTCCAATGCTTACAGAGCAGCCGCTTGTAGCTTCAAGTAGCTTCAGGGTGAATGTGATGAGCGATGCAGCTCTACTTGCTACTGAACTGTAAAACTGAAAGCATGTGTAGTGTAAATAAAACAAGGTCTGTGGAGTTATTTCTAATCTCGAGGCCTTATCAGAGCATTGCTTGACAATTTGTTACTGTTGAAAGAATTTCAAAAAAAAGGGCACGAAATTTGAATTACTGTGCCACACCGAAAATGTGCATCCGTGTTTCTTTGCTTGGATTATACTTACTTCCCCTAATTGTTTTCCACAGCTCAATTTGGGGTAAATTGGAAGGAATCCCACCTACTCCCTCCTTCAAAACAAAATAACTAGCAAATAATAACGTTTTCCTTATTATACTTAGCCTAGGATTGTACAGAATAAAGCAATCCGTATTCTAGGATTGTATGTGTTTGATTTCTGTCTTCTGTCAACATTCCATAAGAAACTGCTAGTGTCCCTGGTCCCCAAGCTGTGCTTAGTGATGTCTCCTGGCTGCTAGTAGGCTTGTGCAGTCCTCCTCAGCCGCGCTGACCTAAGTGATGGTTGACGTCGCTGGGTGCCCGTCGCACCAGGTCTGTCTGCTCTCCCTGCCAGGCTGGAGAGTTGCTGCTCCCACTGCTATCTGAGGTGATACTAATCTGCTAGGCCAGCTTCGCAGGCCTGTGACCTGCAAGTTACACTAGCCCTTGGACATGGTGTCTCTGTTGTCATCCTCTAGAGATTCCTGTTCAACCAAGGGCTCCCACTTACACCTATTGCAAATCTTGTGGCTCTGTAAATCATGTGGCTTGTCCGGTTACCTAGGCGTTCCATGACTCTCAGTCCCACCCCGACCCCATCAGCAGAGGAGTCAGCCTTCAGACAGATAAATACTGCCCCATCCATGAAGCCTTCCTGCTCCTGCAGGACATTAGTACCTCTTGCCTTTGTGTGCACCTCAGCTACAGTCTGCACTCGCCCTGGCCCTGCGCTCAGGGAGTGCCCATCTGTTTGAGCACACATTCCAGCTGTTGGAGAGGCAGGCCAGGCCCCTCTGAGAATCCTTGCTTTCCCTCTATATCCTAAGCTAGTGTCTTTCAGTGCTCCATAAATGCTTGCTGAATTGCAGTGAATTAAATAATTTGCCCTTTTATCCGAAAGAGTAAAGGAATTTACATGTAATATAAGGCCCCTTTGATAGACATATTGCCTTCATTTCAGTTCTCCTCCAGTGCAGAAATGTGGTGCTGGCTTCCACTGAATGGCGAATGGGATGAGATGGTATACATTTGAGTCTGCATCACTTAGAAGTTTGGGGTGGAGAAAATAGAAATGAAGTCACTTGACTAATTTTAAGACATTTGAAAGAGTATGGAAATTGAGCTTAGGAGGAAAAGGTTAACTAAGGTTACAGCGAATACTTTTCATTCTACTTAGCATATCTGAAAGTGGAGACTTAAAGGCACAGCTCTTTGCTCATCAGACTTCCCCAACTGCTCCTGGGTTTCCTTTTAACACACTTAAGTAAGACATTGTAATAGTTTAAATCATTTCAATTCTGTGTATTTCACAGGAGCTCCTTCCACATAAGGAATATTTCATAGTGTGTTTTGTGAGTCTCCTAGAAGAAGAGAATTTGCAATGTTTGGTGTTGTGGTTTATAAACCTGTATATAAATTATGGACCTTGATTTTTTAGCTGGAAAAAACAATACAGTTGGTTAAGCTTCTGAGATTTTGGGGAAAAATTTATGTAGTGCACTAGGAAGGCAGGCAGACAGAGCTGTCTCCCATCTGCTGGCTCATTCCCTAAATGCCTACAACAGCTAGAGCTGGCCAGGCTGAAGCTAATAGCCTGGAACTCTCGCTGGGTCATCTACACAGGTGGCAGGAACCCATCTATTTCGACAATCACCTGCTGCCTCCCAGGGAGTGAAGCTGGGACTCAAACTCAGTCTCTGATGGAAGATGCAGGCATCCCAGTGGCACCTTAACTGCTGTGCCAGATCCCTACCCCTGGCACGGAGGTTTTTAGCAGAGGGGCCAAGATCAGCTTGGGAGGGCCCATAAACTCTCCCAGACTATACGTAAAATATATCTCGAGAGTGTTCAAATCTCCTTCTAGGGAGTGGGCTCCCAAAGCAGCTTCTCAGAGTGTCCAAGACAAGTTGAGAATCCCTGAGTTGCCAAAGAAGGAACAGGAAATGAGTGCACAGCCATGCACACACCTGTATTATAGAGAGAGGTCTAACGGTCCTTCTACTGAAGACCAAATACTATTGAACAAGCCTTTGTATTGTTGACTTCCAGAATCTCTGGGCCATGGTATGTTGTATCCATTAAATACCACACCTTTATTTTTCTCAAAGTAGAAGATAACACCAATATTTTAAGTAAACATAATAACACTAATATATTTAGTGTACATAAATATACTTACAAGTAGATTGGAGTCTTAGGTCTTGAATTTGCTCATTTTTAGATGCACAGTTGTAAGCGAAGGGACATTAAGAATCGGGGAAATTAGGAAATTAGGCAAAGCACCATCACTTCATTATGCCAGATGCCAACAAGGCATTGCTATCTGCTGCATTCAAAGGAAAACCCAACTTGAGCCAGTTATCCTGGAATATGGGAAGTTTAAGACACCCTGAGGGACACTTTAGGAAGTCTATGGATAAATGGAATGCAAAGATAATGCAGATTTTCTAAAAACTTGCCAAAGACCCTTTGCACTCCAGACACAGCTGTGCAGGGAGTCGGGGGTTTAATGTTGCTACAATCTTTTCTTAGAAGTGAATGAAGCAGCTCATGAACATCTCCGTGCCCTGGAAGGTGTCATTGCCCTAAACAGGTCTCGGAATTTCTCCTGCATCTCTCAGAAATGGTATGCTGAAGGATCCTTGCTCGGTTTTTGCGGCTTGTTTTTCCATTTCCTTTTGTGTTTTGTTTTCACAGCTGAGTTCTGGGCTTTCTGTGCTCTTAGGAGCGGCACAGCAGAGGCAAAGCCCAAGATGGCACACATCTTAGACCCGCAGGCTGAGGTACTTGCTTGGGGCACATTTACCTGTAGAAGATGTGAATGTTTGGGCCGGGCATTTAGCACCCAGTTAAGACAATGCTTGGGATGCTTATGCCCTGTGATGGACTATCTGGGATTGGGTGTGACTCCACTGTCCATTCCAGCATCCTGCTAGTGTGCACTGCAGGAGGCAGCAGCTGATGGCTCAAGTACTTGGGTGTCCGCCACCCACCTGGAATACTGGATTGAGTTCCTAGTTCCTGGCTTCAGCCTGGCCCAGCCCTGAATGTTGGGGTGGGGGGGATTTGGAGAGTGAACTAGGGGAGATTGTTGACTACCTCTTCCAGTCAAATAAAATGAGCAATAATTTTGAAACTCTAACTTATTTGTACACATTTATGGGGTAGAGTGTAATTTGACCCATGTATACAATAGGTAAGGAATAAAGCAGAATAATTAGGGATTGAGTGTTTAGGCTAGTGGTTAAGGTATCTGTGTCTCACTTTGGAGTAGCTGGATTTGATAGACTGCTCTTGCTTCTGACTTCCTTTAATGAAGACCCTGGAGAGCAGCAGTAGTGGCTTCAATAACTGGGTTCCTGTCACACCTGTGGGAGACCGAGAGAGCATTCCTAGTTCCCAGCTTCAACCCTTGGGCAGCACAGCCATTGTGGGCATTCAGGGAGTGAACCTGCAGATGTGAGTTCGCTCTTTCTCTGTCTCTTTTCCTGTCTCTTTGTCAAATAATTATTTTAAAAAATTAAAATCAACATAATGAGCATTTTAATCTCAAATATTTATTGGAAAATTTTAAACTTTTTTTAAGTTAATTTGAAAGATGTTTTTAATTTTTTTTACTTCAAGTATACAAATTTAATGTAGCTTATATATCCAGATATAAGAACATAGTGCTACTTCGAACCCTCCTCTCCCTCCTGCCTATGCTCCTGTGCTTCCTCCTCCCCCATCTCTTATTCTCTTTCAATTTTTACAATGATCTAGTGTCAGTTTACTTTATTCTCATAAGATTAACCCTGTACTAAGAGTTCAACAAATAGTATGAAGAAAAAAAACACTGTTCCTCAACAGTAAAGGGCTATAAACAGTTATCGAAGCTTACAATGTCAATTTCACTTGTATACATTACATTTTTCGTACTCTGTTAGTTACCACAGATCAGGGAAAATAGATGGTATTTTATTCTTGAAACCAGCTTATTTCACTAAATATAATGGTTTCCATTTGCATCCACTTTGTTGCAAAACACAGGATTTCATTCTTTTTTATAGCTGAGTAATATTCCATAATGTTATATACCATCTTTATCCAGTCTTCGGTTGATGGACATCTGAATTGATTCCATATGTTAGCTACTGTGAAATGAGCTGCAATAAAGATGGAGGTACAGAGAACTCTTTGATATGCTGATTTCATTTCCCTTGGGTAAATTCCCAGTAGTGAGATTTCTGGGTCCTGTGGTAGATATATTTTCAGCTTTCTGAGATACCTCTATACTGTCTTCCACAATGGCTATGCTAGTTTACATCCCCACTGACAGTGAACTAGGGTACCTTTTCCCCACACCCTCACCAGCATTTATTGTTTGTTGATTTCTGTATGAAAGCCATTTCAACTGGGGTGAGGTGAAACCTCATTGTGGTTTCGATTTGCATTTCCCTGATGGCTAGTGATCCTGAGCATTTTTTTCAAGTTTCTGTTGGCCATTTGAATTTACTCTCTTGAAAAATACCTGTTCAAGTCCTTTGCCCGTTTCTTAACTGTATTGCTTGTTTTGTTGTTGAGTTTCTTGAGTTCTTCAGATTCTGGATATTAATCTTTTATCAGCTTTATAGTTTGTGAATATTTTTTCCCGTTCTGTTGGTTGCTTCTTCACTTTGCTGATTGTTCCCTTTGCAGTGCAGAAGCTTTTCAACTTGATACATTTCAGTTCGTCTGTTTTGGCTTTGATTGCCTGTACTTCTAGAGTCTTTTCTGGGAAGTCTTTGCCTATGCCAATGTCTTGCAAAATTTCCCCAGTGTTCTCCTTTAATAATTGTATCTGGTCATAGATTTAGATCCTTGATCCATTTGGAGCTGATTTTGTATGAGGTGTAAGGTAAGGTTCTTGTTTCATACTTCTGCATGCAGAGATCCAATTTTTCCAGCACCATTTGTTGAAGAGACTCTTTTTTCCATGGACTGATTTTAGCCCCTTAGTCAAAGGTTAGTTGGTTGTAGATGCATGGATTGATTCCTCTTGTTTCTGTTCTGTTCCATTGGTCTACATGTCTTTTTTTTTTTTTTTTTTGGCCAATACCAGGCTTTTTTGATTGTAACTGCCCTGTCATATGTCTTGAAATCAGATATTGTGATGCCTCCAGCTTTGTTATTGTTGTATAAGATTGCTTTAGCTCTTTATGGTCTCTTGTGACTCCATATGAATTTTAGCATCATTTTTTTTCTAGCTCTGAAAAGAATGTCATTGATATTTTGATTGGGATTGCATTCAATCTGTAAATTGCTTTCATTAGCTTGGACATTTTGATTATATTCTTCCAATCCATGAACATGGAAGAATTTTCCATTTTTTTTTTGTCTTCTATTTGAAAGATAAATTGTTATAGGTGATAGTTACCTTAGTGTGCTATAAAACACTACAGCTGATTTTTCCCATCTAACTGTATTTTGGTGCCCTTTTTTAAAAAAAAATATTTATTTGAAAGGCAGAGTTAGAGAGACAGAGAGGGAAAGTCGGAGATATCGTCTATCCGCTGGCTCATTCTCCAAATGTCTGCAACAGCTGGAGCTGGGCTGATCTGAAGCCAGGAGCCAGAAGCTTCTTACAAGTTTCCCATGCAGGTGCAGGGGCCCAAGGACTTAGGCCATCTTCCACTGCTTTCCCAGGCCATAGCAAAGAACTGGATCAGAAGTAGAGCAGCTGAGACTCGTACTGGCACCCATATGTGTTGCTGGCTTTGCAGGCGGTGGCTTAGCCTGCTGTGCTACATTACCAGCCCCCTTTGATGCACCTCATCTTCTCTTTATCTCTCTATCCTCCTAGCCCCACCCACATCTCTATTGACCAGTGTTCTATTTCTCTTCTTATATAAGATTTTAAAAAACACTTCTACATGTAGATGAGAGCATGTGGTATTTATCTTTCTATGTCAAAATTATTTCACTTAAAATGATGCCCTCCAGTTCCATCCATGTTGCTGCAAATGATGGGATCTTATTCATTTTTTTGCTTTTGAATAATAGTGTGTATATCGGGTTCTTCAGAAAGTTCATAGAAAGTGATTATTATGCAAAAACCATGCATGAATGTCAAAATGTTTTTGCATCAAATTAAGCTTCAATTCCTTTCCCGTGAACTATTTAAGTGCCCTTATGTACCACATTTTCTTTATCGTAATACCTAATTTTTAAGAAGGCTTTTGCACTTATTTGGAATTGTTTTCAAGTTAGAACCTCAAGCAGTAACTAGGAACCACCTGAACAATCTTTCATAATTACTCTGAGCTGATTGCAACTTATTTCTCTCCTTTGTGTCTCTGTCATTGGCTGTGAGTTCCATGGTGACAGCTTGCTGGTCCATGGATCTTTTTTGATGGGTTTGCAACTCCTGGTGCCTTCCTTTTGGGTCTCTGCCCATTCCTTTCCTCCACTCCACATCCAAACCTTTAGCTCTTTTTCTTCAAGCCATCTGCCTTAGCCTTCTACCTGTTCCCTTCTGATCATCACTTCTTTGTGGTGATCTTTAACTCGTAGACATTCTCAGACTCTGAGAGTAAAAATTTAATCTTGCTCAAAGAAGGTTTTGGCAAGTGCTTGGCTTTCCAGTTGTGCTGTGAGTTGAGGATGCATTGACATATCAAAAGTTTTTCTTAAAAAGTATACTTTTTTCAAAATTAGGCACTTAGTAAAATGAAGCATCATAATACTTATAAACTGTAGCCGGGAGCTTGTAAGAGAGCATTTTGGGAGATTTGTAGCCCTCTGGTGGATCATCAAGCAAATCTGGAGTGGAAATACTTGATGACTTGGACCGTAACTATTTTCATTATGGCCAATTAATGGATTTTTCTTTTTTCTAAACAATCTGTTATTAATGAGGGCAGCCATTTTGGTCACTGACCTATCACTGAGTATGTCAGCGTTTACTTCAATGTCTTCATTGTTAGGAGCAACTGTTTCAACCCAAATTAAAGAATGGATAAAGTATATATTATTTTTTAAAAGTTGTACATACATTCTGTTTTTGTTAGGCTTTTATTACATGATTAATCAGAAATTTAAAATGAAAAGGATACGAATAAGAAATCCGTAGGCTCTGAAAACAGAAAGGCTGCCAGGTTTTCAGAGTGCTATTTTGCACCTATGTTTTGCAAATGAGCAGTCATAAGCTGTTGTATGAGAGCAATTTGACATTGAGGAAGAAGCATTGAATGGAGATCAGACCCAAGTTTTAATCTCAGTTCTACGGTACATTGCAAGATACCCCAGGGGTTACTGAAGCCGTGGATATTACCGAACCCTTTCTATACTGTGTTTATTCCTATGCACATGAGCACAAACTCAGTGCATTCTCCATCTTAGCTAACTACTTAGATTCTATAGCCATAACTTCAGCAGTTTGAGGTGTGATAGCAAGGCGACCACAAATTCCTTTTATTTTTACCATTTCACTGGTAGATGTCTTATTCCTACCAAAGATCTTAGCAAGCTTGGCCTACAATTTTTTCTTTCTTTATAAAGTGCGGAGCTTTTACTTTTTCACTTAAAGGAAGCACCTTACAGCTTTTCTTTTTTTTTTAAACTTTTATTTAATGAATATAAACTTCCAAAGTACAGCTTATGGATTACAATGGCTTCCCCCCCACACAACTTCCCTCCCACCCGCAGCCCTCCCCTTTCCCGCTCCCTCTCCCCTTCCATTCACATCAAGATTCATTTTCATTTCTCTTATATACAGAAGATCAGTTTAGTATATATTAAGTAAAGATTTCAACAGTGTGCCCCCACATAGAAACACAAAGTGAAAAATACTGTTTGAGTACTAGTTATAGCATTAATTCACATTGTACAGCACATTAAGGACAGAGATCCTACATGAGGAGTAAGTGCACAGTGACTCCTGTTGTTGACTTAACAAATTGACACTCTTGTTTATGACATCAGTAATCTCCCTAGGCTCCAGTCATGAGTTGCCAAGGTTATGGAAGCCTTTTGAGTTCACCGACTCTGATCTTATTTAGACAAGGTCATAGTCAAAGTGGAAGTTCTATCCTCCCTTCACAGAAAGGTACCTCCTCCTTTGATGACCCGTTCTTTCCACTGGGATCTCACTCATGGAGATCTTTCATTTAGGTCATTTTTTTTTTTTGCCAGAGTGTCTTGGCTTTCCATGCCTGAAATACTCTCATGGGCTCTTCAGCCAGATCTGAATGCCCTAAGGGCTGATTCTGAGGCCAGAGTGCACCTTACAGCTTTTCTATGGCATACCACTACTCTTTTGCTTGGGACCATTATTAAGTAAAATGAAGGTTACCTGAACACAAGCATTTCAGTATCACAACAGAGCTGGTAACCAAGATAGCTACTAAGTGATAGATGTATGGGTAATACACAGCATGGATTTGTTAGGCAGAGGGGATGGTTCATCTCCTAGGTGAGGTGTGAGATGTTGTCATGCCTCCTGCAGTTCAAAACTTTATGAATTGTTGATTTCTGGAATTCCCTTTTAATATTTAATATTTCTGGACCTCCCTTGACTGTGAATAACTGAAACCATAGAAAAAGAAACTGAGGGTAAGAGGGTGGGAGGTGGGGCTGCTGTATATGATTCTGGAGGGATCACAGAACCTCTTCAGAAAGCTTTTCTTCCCACCAGTGAAAGGTAGCCTAGGGCTTGAGTCTTACTTTTAAGATGTCTTTCAGTTCTACAGATTTGGAATGTCTGACATCATTATAACTACTATTGAATCTATGGGGGAGAAATGCACATTTATGCTCATATGAAAAATAAGATCAAATGAATTAAAAATAAACTGCAAGTATTTTGAGAGTTACCAGAGAGAAGTCTTTTCGTTTTTTGTGTTCCTTGCCTGACAAAACAACACAAAGCAGACATTCAGAAACTGTTAATTGAATGAGAAACAATTTCTAAATTTTCATCCGAAAGTTAAAAAATTTTAATCCAGAGTAGATTTATTAAGTGGGTTTGTTTTGTCTTGGAAATTATATCTTTATGTAAACTTACATATATGTTAGTATAGACTATTTACATAATAGTTCTTGGATAATAAGTTAAGTCATACATAATTACCTAATTTCTAAACTTGTTATTGATCATGTAATTCCAGTAGAAGGAAGAACATATTATACATTTTTTAAAAGATTGATTTATTTATTTGAAAGAGTTACACAGAGAGAGAAGGAGAGGTAGAGGTAGAGAAAGAGTGAGATGTCTTCCATCCACTGGTTCACTCCCCAGTTGGCTGCAACAGTGGGAGTTGTGCCGTTCCAAAGTCAAGGGCTTCTTCAGGATCTCCCACGTGGGTGCAGGGGCCTAAGAACTTGGGCCATTTTCTACTGCTTTCCCAGGCCATAGCAGAGAGCTGGATCGGAAGTGTAGCAGCTGGGACTCAAACCGGCGTCCGTATGGGATGCCAGCACCACAGGCGGTGGCTTTACCTGCTTCTGGCCCCATTCCTTTTTTTTTTTTTTTTTTTTTTTTTAAGGTTTATTTTATTTGTTTGAAAGATGGAGTTACAGAGAGAGGTAGAGAGAGAGAGATGTAGAGAGACAAAGAGTTCCATCTACTGGCTTACTCCCCAAATGGCATCAATGGCCAGAGCTGAGCCAATCTGAAGCTTTTTCCAGGTCTCCCATGTGGGAGGGACTTGGGCCATCCTCAGCTGCCTTCCCAGGCATATCAGCAGGGAGCTGGATCAGAAGTGAAGCAGCCAGGACTTGAACCAGCACCCATATGGGATGTGGGCACTGTTTTTCTAAACAATATGAAAAGTTTGTTTTTCGGACTTCTAAAAATTTTTCTGTAACCTGGACAAAAATTCAAGAAAATAAATAAGCTGGAGCAGGTATTTGGCACAGCGGTTGAGACACCCCTTAGTATGCTTATAACCTTTATGGGAGTTCCTGGGTTCAAGTGCCAGGTCCACTTCCAATTTCAGCTTCCTGCTAACATCCACCCTGGGAAGCAGCAGGTGATGGCTCAAGTTTCCTGCTTCCCACATAGGAAACCCTGATGGAATTCCTGACTTCATCATGGTGTGGCCTGGCTGTTAGAGACCTTTGGGGGAATGAACCACTGGATAGAAGATTCCCCTTCTCTCCCCTACCCTCTCTTCCCATCTCCTCTTCCTTCTCTCTCTCTCTCTCTCTCTCTCTCTCTCTCTCTCTCTCCATTTCAAATAAAATGAAAAAAAAAAGCACAGAATCAGATATCTTTCATATTTCACATGTATATGAAACAATTAAAAATCACTCAAATATCTTTGGCCCTGAAAATCACTAGATTGTATTTTATTTTTTCTTTTGAAAAAATTGCAAAACAATCCGGTAAACTAAGTTAAATTATTGTCATCTAATAAGTTTTATGTGCCAAGTTATAAACTCCAAGATGTTAGAGTTTTGAAATAGTAGTGAAGCCACTCTAATATTAATAATAAATGGTGTACATTTGAAACATTTAAAAATGATCATAGCCTTAAAGCCAAAAAGAGTTGAAAAATATTAATAGTATAGGGATGGTCCTATGTGGTTCTGAATTATGTATAGCAGAAAGAGATAGAAAGAGATAAATTGCATAATAAATCAAAGTTCACATGGCGTATTGTTTATTTAAAAAAAAAACTACAAAACTTTCTGTTTATGCAGCATGTCAGCTATTTAAAAAAAAAGATGAATAGTTCCAGATTCAGATTTATTCTATGAATGAATATTTAGCACCCAATGGTGTCATACTCAATGTAGGAAAATAATTACAGTGTATGTTTTCCCATGAAGAATTCTAGGAAGGCACTGCCTTTTTGTAGTTTGAATGTGCTTTTATTCTCTGATCAATTTGTACCTTTTGTGTGTTTTTGATTAATAAAAGTAGGGTTATTTTAACCTTCCTTTGAACAACTGAAGCAGCAGTGCCATTCAGAGGAGCATATAAGCTTCTACTAAAATAATAATTAACAGGAATGTTTGTTCTTGATAAATCTGTTGTGTTAAAACACGATGATTGAAGAACATGACAAACATTGGGAAATGTTATTTGAAGCACAGAAAGAAAATGCTTGTAGATCCACTGGTAATTAGAAAAAACATTAGGTGGATTTTCCTCAATTTCAGATTCTAAGCAAGTGCTTGTATCAAGGGGAAAGTGGTTCACAGGTTTTTTTTTTTTTTTTTTTTTTTTTTTTTTTTTTTTTTTTTTTGTGGATGGGGCTTACTGTAAGAACACTGTGCTAAATTCTTTTTTGGAATTTACAAGTAGAAGATTTAATTAATAGTTCTACAAACAGCCCTGGAGCAGTGTAGTTTCCTTTCCAGTTGCCATTTAGTTGCTGGTGCTATTTAGTCATCAGTAGGTCATCATTCATATCATCATGCCTATAATCAGAAGAGCCATAGGCCTGCTGTAATGCATGTATAGGATTATAATACAGAACTTCAAAACTGCTGTGTCACATTCCTGGTGAAAGAGCCATGTATGGTTATCACTATGATTATTTCCCTCTAAAGTGAGATACATGTGTCCTGAATAAATTACTTATGGGATGATTTTGAAAATAGTACTCAGATCATTCATGCATGCATGCATTTACTCAACGTTTATTTTGCAAGATAATATCCAAGGAGCTAGAGAAAGGAGAGTATAAATGCTCATGTCTATCATTCTTCATTTTCCCATGCAGGACCAGGTGGTCCCCTGCTTCTGCTCGTGTTCTGACATGTCCGCTCGCCATCCTATCCAGTGCAACCCATCAGCTCATTTGCTGATCATCTGTTCATCTCCGTGCATGGATTTTTCAGATAGATCAGTGACTGAGTGGAGATTCTTGAAATGCGATAGGGAAATGATCAAAGCTTGTGAGAAAGTGTGACAAGGAAAAAGTTCAGGGGGTCTTAGAGACAATTTGAAGAGAGATTTGGAAGGATGGGGAGCTAGGAGTGATGGTGCATTTGACGTTCTGTGTCAGTTGTCAGTGGTTGCATGTGGAGAAGATGGTGCCAAAGTAGCATAGGGGCCGTAATGTCCACAACCACTACCCAATCTTGTTTGTCTCTTCACTGGTCCAGTTCATGTGACTTCTGCAGATGGGTGTTAAAAGGAAACAGTAACATTTGGGGAAAAGGGTACTATCTTTGCAGATCTTTTAATGGTGTCTATGTTATAAGATTACTGAGTTTATTCTCTAATAGACAAAGATTTTTATATTCAGGAACCAATGAGAGAACTGCGATTGAGTTGATGTTTTTGACAAATATTGATTTACATAATTTAATATGCAGATAATAGAGGAATGATATTATCAGATCATGACAAAAATTATTTCTGACAAAGTTCCTATTGTAATGTTCTAGAATTTGAAGGATTTTTATGAGATATATAGCCTTGTTTATACAGCATATGGGGTTAATGTTCTATCCCTTCCTGGAAATGTTATTAAGACATTCTTGTTGGTTTAAAACCATTCTCTATTTCTTTGATGTTATATTGACCAAATAAAAACTGCAATTTAATTGTTCAGGGAATTTTTTCCTTTGATAGCATATCCAGTTGTTTTAAAGGGAAACAAAATAAAATATAAGAAGTGTTTAAATGCATTTTACTCATAGTGTTAAAAATGGTTAGAGGAAGAATTCACATTTTTCCTTAACGCAATGTAACAAGCAATTAACTTTTTGGCATAGTGATAAATCTGCTTTTCTAAGAAGGTGTTTTGTGTTTTAATAAGTGGCAATACATGCTAGTATATTCATTTTTATTGAATCGTTGAGTGAAAAAACAAGTAAATTTAATTTGTAGGTATTGCCTTGGGCTTATTGAGGTTTTTACATACAGCATCCCAATAGAACAGCATCACATTCAATAGGGTATTGTGTTTTTTTTTTTAAAAAGTCATCAACAAAATATCTTAAAATAGTTAAGCATTTGTGAAATGTTATTCTGATTATTCAGTGTCCTCAAATAAACTTAAAATTAGAAATTTGTGGTAATGTTGCATCAGATATAATAAAGTATGATTTTAAAACTATAGAAAAATAAAAGATTAATTACCCAGAGGCAGGACTTAAAAAACAAAAAACAAAAACAAAAAAACCTCTTGCCATCATTTTCTTATTCACTTAATCATGAATTTACTCATTTGTACCTGTTCTCTATTTTCAGAGGAAGTAGGTAAATCTTTAGATGATCCACCTAGAAATTTATAAACATAGTCATTTATATTCTATTAGTAAAGTCAAATACTGTCTGTTTAGCAAATTATGCAGCCAACAAAAATTTAGCTATATAAATTTTCAAAAAATGTCTGGAATAGCATTTGGGATATCATTTGGTATGCTTGCATCTTGTTTGGAAGCTTGAGTTTAAATCCCAGCTACTCTCAATTCCCATTACTTGCTAATGTGTACCCTGGAAGGCAGCAGGTGATGGCTCAAGTACTTGGGGCGTTGCCATCCCTGTGAGAGACTTGGGTTAGATTCTTGGCTCCTGGCTTTGGCTTGGCCCAACATTGGTTCTTGTGGGAATTTGGTGAATGAACCAGCAGATGGGAGACCTCTCTGTTATTCTGTCTTCCTCTCTGCCTTTCAAATAAAAATTTTAAAATGACTTTAAGATAAAATGTATCATGAAATTTTCCATTTAAATCATTTCAGACTTATAATATAGTAGTATTAATTGCATTCATGGTGTTGTACAGTCATTATCACTATTTCCAAAAAATTTCATGACAAAACACAGAAATTGTGACTATATTAAGCAATAATGCTCCATGTCCCTCCTTTACTACTCCTTGGTAACATCCAGTCTTCTTTCTTTATGGATTTGCTTATTCTAAATAAGACATGTAGGTGAAATTTGTGATTTTGTATCTGACTTATTTCATGTAACTTAGATGATTAGCTTCATCCAGCATGAACCAGAGCTTCATTCCTTTTTTATAGTTGACTAATATTTTACTGTTTGTGTCTGTGTGCCATATTTTGTTCACCTGTTTATCTGCTGATGAGCACTTGAATAGTTTCTAATGTTTGATTATTGTAAATTAAACTGCATTGAGATGCAAGTCTCAATTTGAATTCATGTTTTCAATTCTTTTGGATATATACCTAGGAGTTGAATTGCTGGGTCATATAGTAATTCTATTTTGAAATCTTTGGAGCAATGCAGAAACTATTTATGGGATTGCATCATTATAAATAACTACCAGTAATGAATGAGGGTTCCAGCTTTTCCACATTCTTATCAACACCTGCTATTTTCAATTTTTTTAAAAAAAATTATAGACATCTTAGTGGTTGTAAAGTGAGATTTCGTTGATTTTGATTTGCATATTCAGAATGACTGATGATGTTCAGCATCTTTTCATGGGTTTATTGTTTGTATATCTTCTTGTAGAAATGCCTGTATCCTTTGGTCATTTTTATATTGTGCTATCTTTTATAATTATTCAATTTTGATTCTTGATATATTCTAGATATTAAAACATATCATAGCCAGCGCCGTGGCTCAACAGGCTAATCCTCTGCCTTGTGGCGCCAGCACACCGGGTTCTAGTCCTGGTCCAGTCAGCGCACCGGATTCTGTCCCCGTTGCCCCTCTTCCAGGCCAGCTCTCTGCTGTGGCCAGGAAGTGCAGTGGAGGATGGCCCAAGTCCTTGGGCTCTGCACCCCATGGGAGACCAGGAGAAGCACCTGGCTCCTGCCATCAGATCAGCGTGGTGCGCTGGCCGTGGTGGCCATTGGAGGGTGAACCAACAGCAAAAGGAAGACCTTTCTCTCTCTCTCTCTCTCTCTCTCTCTCTCTCTCTCTCTCACTGTCCACTCTGCCTGTCAAAAAACAAAACAAAACAAAACAAAAAACCATATCATATATGTGATGAACATGTATATTCTCCCTTTCCATACATTTTTTAAAATTTCATAGTAGTGTATTTTATTACACAAACATTTCCAGGTTTGACGAAGTCCTTTTTCTCTTTTATGGTTGATGCTTTTGTTGATGACTTTAGTGCCACTATGTAGGTTGTTGATGGATTTTGTGAACTCTTTTGTAAATGGTATGATGCAGGGGTCCAACTTTCTTCTTTTGAAGGTGGAAATCCAGTTGTCCCAGTGCAGTTTGTTGAAAAGACTATTCTTTCTCCATCAAATGAATTTGGACTCTTAAATTGTGAGAGAGGGAGCAGAGCCTTCCTCCCAATATAAAGTGTTTTTGTATATAATGTATTTTTTCACTTTTGGGGTATTCTTTTTGTATAACTTAAATGAAGATTGTAAGCAAAAAAAAATCTGTTGGCCACTGTTTTATGGCTATACATATGGACTTCAAATTCTTTTCCATTGGTCTATATATCTGTCCTCCTTACAGAAGTACTACATTGCTTTGATTACCATAGCTTTAAAATGAAGTATAAGTACTCCAACATTGTCTTGCTTTTCAACACTGCTTTGATTTTTTATGGTTTCTTGCAATTCCATATGAATTCAAGGATCAGCATTTCTGTTCTTAAGAAAAGGTTGTTGGAATTTCAATAGACACTGAATTAAATCTCTATTACTTTGGATAGTCCAGATATTGTAACTATATTGAGTCTTCCAGTCCATAAACATGGGCTATCTTTCCCTTTATTTTTAACAATTTAAATATTTCTAAATTAGTTTTTTAATTCTTTTTATTATTTAATAAATGTGAATTTACAAAGTGCAACTTTTGTATTGTTGTGGCTTCCCGCTCCCCCAACATCACTCCCCCCCCACCGTGGCCCTCCCCTCTCCCACTCCCTCTCCCATCCCGCCCTTCATCAAGTTTCATTTCAATTACCTTCATATACAGAAGATCAACTTAGTATATACTAAACAAGGATTTCAACAGGCTGCCCTCACACAACCGCACAGGTATAGGGTATTGTTTGACTAGTAGTGTTGTTTTTAAGCTTCATAGTAAAACGCATTAAGGACAGAGATCCTACGTGGGGAGTATGTACCCAGTGACTCCCGTTGTAGGTTTAACAGTTGGCACTCTTATTTCACCAGTGTTTTATAGCTTTGATTAAACAAGTCTTCACTCTCTCTTTGATGAAATTTATTCTTGGATATTTTGTTTGCTTAGGTTCTGTTGTGAATAGACTTGCTATATTAATTTTTGCCTTGGCCATTCTTGTGTTTTAGAAACACAACTGATTTTTTCCTGTTAGTCTTGTAACCTGAAATTTACCAAACTCATTTATTAGTTCTATAGCCTTCTGGTGGATTCCTTGTGGTTTTTCTTTACATAGAAGATTAGATGTCTTCTGTGAACAGAGATAGTTTTACTTCTTCCTTTTCAATTTGATGCCTTTTATTTATTTTTCTTATCTAATTACTAGGTCAGAAACTTCTAGTACAGTTGTAAACAGCAGAGATAAATGTAGGAATCCTTGTTTTATTCCTCGTCTTACAGGGAATATTTTTTGTTCTTCCCCATTGAGTGTGATACTAACTGTGGGTTTTTGTAAATGTCTTTTTTCCTGTTGAGGAAAGTCATTTTTATTCCTATTTTTCTGAGTGTTTTTGACATGGAAAAGTGTTGAATTTCATCAAGTATCTTTTCTGCATCAGTTAACAAAATGATTTTTTCCCCTTTGTTCTCCCAATGTGGCATATTATATTGTCAAACCACCTTTGCCTTCCTGGAATAAATCCCATTTGTGAATGGTGTATAATCCATTTAATATGAGGCTGAATTTGATTTGCTGTGAGAATGAGCTCACTGGATTTTATCCATTGCCAGAACACCATTCAAGATTTTGTTGGGTATTTCTTTAACAAACCATTTCTGTCAGAGAAATGACAGGATTTCTGAGTCTTTGCTACATGGTTTCCTCAAAATATCTGTTTACTTGAATTTTTAGAACTTGTCCTTACATTTCAGGAAAAAGCTCATTTAAAAAATGATGTTCGAAGACTTATGGAGCTTCTTTGTGTTAGGTGATGGGTTAAGTGTTTTGCTATGTTATTTTATTAAAAGACAACAATCTTATTATACTCATTTTACTAAAAAAGACCGTAGATACCTAGAGCTAATAACTACAAAACTAGGGATTTTTGACCCTGTCTCTTTGGCTTCAGCACCTGACTCCTAACTCTACATTGTTATATCTGACCTGACACATGTGCCTGCTTACATTACAAAGAAATAACAGGAGTACCACAGTTAAAGGTACTGTATGATGGGGCCATTTTCATAGCATAATTTTCCTCAGTAACTTTTAAAACATAGTGGAAACACCGTGTGGCAGAAACTCATGGGACTGGCAAACAATTTAGTGGTCTACTCTAACGCCACAATTGAGTGGCACAGTGGATGGGGAACATATTCAAGGAAATCCAAGAATGGGATGAAGAAAATCTTACTAAATCAAATGCACATGAATCAGTCTTCATCATTTCTAAACATCTTAGGCATTTTAGAGGGCAGCAAGGTTTCTCAGAAAAACAACGTGATTTTCCTGTGTAAATACTGTGGCATAACAGGTGTGTTGGCTACTGATAAGATACTCTGCCAAGCAACAAATAAATAATTGCACATGAATCATGAAAAGACATTTGCCCTGAGGTTTCTTTGAATATGATTTTTAAATGACATTCTATTTTTTCTCGGCGTTGGAACTAGCTGCATACTCTGTCTTGAATAGTAAAGTTGATATTGTTTTTAACCCAGTGTATTTTACTTTTAATGTTCACAAATGTTATTTATGAAATATATGATGACATCACCCCATTTCCCCAACCTAATCCTTTTACCTAGCTAATGCCTTTGGTCGTCACTCCATTTGTCCACATTTTCCAAGCGTTGGTTAGCCACTACTAAATTTTTCCGTATCACCCTGAGCTTGCCTGTTTGTGGTACCCTCAGCCTGATTTGTAATTTCCTATTAACTGGGTAATCTTCCCAGTTGACTATAAGTTTCTTAAGGGTAGAGAATGAGATTTGTTTATTTTTTGTAACCTGATCTTCTTCAGTTCTTGGCACTTATGAGATGGTTCATAAATATTTTTTAAATAATAAGTAAATATTCTTGGTATGTGCATATGGTTCAAAAAACTTCTTTTTGGTACTGTCTGTTCCAACAGTAACAATTGCTATTCTTGGAAAAATTACTGTTGTATCACAAGTTGGCTATTCCTATCGGGTAGTACATTTTAGGCAGAAGATAAAGGTGTTTTGTCTGTATACCTGAATGCATAATATTTTCATGAAAAAAATAAGAGATACATGTTTGATTTCCCCATGGCACTGTCCAGTTCTTCAAGAATAAGAGTATGAAGGCTTTTGGGTTATGACATCTGTGCCACTGGTCGTCTGGGTCTTTCTCATTGCCATGGCTGAGAATGTGTTCCTCATCTTTCTCACTGATCCTGAAACTACAAAAGCAATTGCAGAGAAGTCCCTTCTAAGATGGAGAATGCCTTTCTCTTAGGCAGGGAAACTTGCAACTTTAAGAGTAGAGTGGTGCTGTGGCACAGTAGGCTAATCCTCCACTTGCATTCCATATAGGTGCCAGTTTTAATTCCAGCTGCTCCTCTTCTGCTCCAGCTCTCTGCTGTGGCCTGGGAAAGCAGTGGAAGATGGCCCAAGCACCTGCACTGGTGTGGGAGACCCAGAAGAAGGTCCTGGCTTCAGATTGGCTCAGCTCCAAGCTTTGCGGCCATCTGGGTAGTGAACCAGTGGATAGAAGACCTTCCTCTCTGTCTGTCCCTCTCACTGTAATTCTACCTCTCAAATAAATAAACAAAATCTTTAAAAAAAAGAGTAGGGTGGATTTTTAGAAATTTGTTTTAAACATGATTCTTTTCTCATTACAAAGTCAAGTTATTATTATTTAAAATTGCCAAAGTTAGCCTAACTGAAGAGAAGTATTTTCTTATTGTACTATTTTTCAATGTTCCTCATTGTGCTGGATGCTGGAGACTTGGAAGTGTTGAGGGTTATGGATGCTTCCTCTAAATTCAAAGACCCCAATAGATCTTATGCTTTTTCCTTGCTCTTTGCCTACATCGTTTTTACTCCAATCTTGGGCTGGTTTGGGGTGACATATTTGTTCCTCAAAGGAAACAAAGCAGGCAGATACATAACCACAAAACCAGACAGTAAATATGTAGAATCAAATCTGGATGTTCTAAGGACATAGTAGTGGAACTAGTGAGGACCTTAATTTATGTTGCTTGCTGCAAAACAAATTAATGATGGAAACTTTTTAGACGGCTTGTCCTTTATATGGACAATATCAAAGTAAGACAACATACTGGCAGGAAAATAGATGATATGTAGGAGGTGGGGGAAGTAGAGAGTTCAAAAGTTTACAGTTTTCCAGTAACTAAATGGGTTGTTCTCATCTGTGAGTAGTACTGTAAGGGTTTAAATGATTGATCAGAACTTAGGCCAGTGCTGGAGCAATGTCCTTGGGGCCCACTCTACTGTTGACTAGGATGGTACTGGAAGAGACTATTTAAAAACAGGCGGAAGTTTGGTACTATTTTGGTAGATGGGTGAAAACATAGTAGAGCTTCTGACTCCTTTGTGTTCCAAACTCTAGCACAACCTGGGGAGTGCAGAGATCTCTGTGAAGAGGGAAAGGAAGCCTTTTTCTTTGATTCATTCTTTGTACAGGGAAGATATGAAGATACTAGCCTTTAATAAAACAAACATTTTCATAAGTAGATTTCTTCTGTGTAAGAAAATTGGCCGAATTAGATATTCTGTGCGTGAAACCTCAAACTACTGAGTGTGTCATAAGTCTACCTTACGTGTTGGTGGCATGGTGTTGCTCAGGGGCACGTGGTGTCTTGTGTGATCAGTTTTGGCTTGGCTCTTTGGTACCTCTTCATCATGGTCCCCAAGCCTTACGGGATTTGGCTTGTGGCCAGTCACTGCTAAGCTAGGATACATCGCTGTGAATCCTGCTGAAGGACTTGGGAAAAACAGAGACACCGAGATGCTGAAAGAACAGTTTGAGGATTGAGGAGGGGCCGCACATCATGTGGTTCCAGATGCCAGACAAAAGCGCGGTCAAGTGTCCGTGCCACAGCTAAGCCAGCACTCTGAAGCCAGATAACCTTGCAGGCACTGGTGATTTGCACTGGACAACTGGGGTACTTAACTGGATAAATCTGAAACGCTGCCCTCAAGGACGACAAGGTTGTTAGTATGAATGAGTAGATGTGTAATGGAAGCATTGTGCAGTTGTATGTATTTATGGAAGCAAAAAGGGGGGGGGCAGGAGGAGAGAGGAAGTATTTATAGAGTTATTCACATGAATATTGAAATCACCCGTAATAAGGATTGGGCACTAAAAGAGGAAAGTGATGTCAGGTAATCAGGTTGTATAGGTTCAAATGTGGAGAGCAGGCTTAAGATGGGGAAAGGGAAGATTTAAAACGTGGCTGTGAGATAATGAAACAGAAAGTCTCTTCCAGGTTATAATTTACCATCTTCTGATTCAAGGCAAATTTGGCCATGATTGTATATTTCTGCCATTTGACTTCAAGAAATTGTTAATGAAATTTCAAATTTTATCTTAAGTATTCAGTGGTTGAGGAGGCTATGCCCAATAATGCTTTTATGTTACCTAATTGGTAACTTGTTAACATTTTTATTTAATATCAGTGAAGAAAAAATGAAAATTAAATGGCTGCTATAAAATGTGATTAGCGATTCATCTGACAAAAATGGAATGGGTCTCATCTGGGCTTACGCACGTCTGTGTGCAGGCTTCCTCCTCCCCACCGTGCCCCTTCCCGCTCCTGTCAGCCAGTTTTTACTGCATGGGAATGGCTGCCTGCAAATGGCAAACAGACAACCCTTTAGAAGTCGTTTGCTGTGTGAAAACAACGCCTCTCACAGCCCGGGCTCACAGGCGGAAGGGGAGCTGCCAGTGCCCCTCATTCCTCTCCTTGTTTCTCTGGCCCCTGTGTGATGTGTATGAATCTGTTGTCCTCCTAATAATGGGATGCATTTATGTCATGATGAGAAGTTTTTGAAGTCTTCCTCCCTCTCCCCAGGTACAGGAAGATATATACTGAGTACTCAATAGATAATCAATAAATGATTGATGAGTGGAAAATCTATTGAATGAATAAATCACACGGGCCATCTTCAGAAAATGGCAATTGAGCGTGTTAGGTGTAGATTTCTAGCTTATTAGCTGAAAGGAGATGTGGTTTGTGTTGATGTTTAAAAATACATTTTACAGTTTTCTTGGCTGTGTGTTCATAGGACCATATATGTGAATGCTTTGGAACTTTGAGCATTTTTCTCTAGGGTACCTCTCGGATGCCTTTGTTTTCCATGCTGCGTCTGCAGTTCTATCAATGAAGCAATAGCTCAAAGCATAATTTATTTTATAGGTGGTTTAAATAAACTGCCACATTTCAGTTCCTAGAAAACAAGCTTAGAGACTACAACAAATAAAACAAATGCAGCTGTAAAGTGCATAGACACACAGTTGTATGACTGGGTAACGATTACCTTCTGTTATCAGTACACTTTCATTATTATAATTATATTTTTTCTTGCCTTTAAATGTGACTGTGTTGGAAGTATTATCATTTTGAATGTATTTTTTCACTCTGGGTTCTAGAGTCTGTTTGATGCTTAACTTCTGGTTGTCCACGTAGGAATGTGGTCCCATTCGGTGATCATTTAGAATGTTTCTCTGTGCTCTTGACAGCAGCATGTAAATTCACTCAAACCTTTCCACCGTTAAGATACCCTCTCTTCATTATCCGTCCCCCTCTCGCTATCTTTTCTTTACCCTCACTGCTGGGTTTCTGAGAACAACAATGCATACTGAAAGTTTCCATGTCTCTGTGGAAATCGAGTCTCCATTCCCACCGTCTCTGGCCCTGGAGCTCAGGGAAGTTCTGGCAGTGACCTCTGAATTGCAAGCACCAGTGGTCTTTTCCTCATCTTTGGACTCTGTGGACAACTCCTTCCTCTGAGAAATTCTCTCCTCCTGTCACTTTTTAACTGTGTTTGGGCATCCTTCCTCTTCCCTTTCAAGTGGGCTTTGTGGCCCCCTTATTTGGTAGCTATTCTTTTAGTGTTTGATGCTCTTTAACAACCTGTTCTTGAATTTTTCCCGTTTCACTTCGAGCGCTCTCTGCGCTGGCTCGCCCATGCCCAGAATAGAAAGCAGAGGTGTTCTTCATCACACCTGTTTGTGACTAGTTCACACTCACATCGTTTGGCCAGTTTCCTCTCCTCCACTTCCCTGGTAATTGTGCAGTGATGCTCTTTGTTGAATCCAGAATGATCTCCCTAACATCCTGTGATACCACTTTCTCCATTGCTTGTGATCCCTGGGATATTCCCTGTTATCTGAATATAAAGGCCAAATTGCTTGGAAGAGATTCACAGGAATTCCGTGTTCTGATTGTTGCTGGGCTCCTCAAGCTTGTCCTTGGTCCTCCTCCATTCTCCACATCTTCAAGACCCTTTAAGTTCCCATACTTTGATGACTTCTCATTTGCTTTGTAGTCTTCCTTTTATTCCAATACTCCCAACTCATTGCCAGTGTCCTTTAAAACTCTCAATTTTTTAAAAAAAATATTTTCCTTGGGAAGAAAGAGATAGAAATAAAGAGAGAGTGAAAGAGTGAGGAAGAATTCCCATCCTCTGGTTTACTCCCAGATGCCCCATATGGCCATGGCTGGGCCAAGCAAAAATTGGGAAATAGAAACAAAATCCAGGTCTCTCAAGTGAGTGACAAGAACCCAAGTACTTAAGCCATCACCTGCTGCCTCCCAGGGTCACATTGGCAGATACTTGGAATAGGGAGTAGAGGTTGGAACTAGAACCCAGGCACTCCCACATGGGACGCTGGCATCCCAATCTTGTATAGTTACTGCCAGATCAAATGCTTTCCTGAAATTCTAATTTTGAATGACTTAGCTGAAGGATCACCCATGGATCATTTTCCTTGATCTGATAGAGGGTAGAATTTCCCACTGTTTCTCCTTGGTAGTATCACAGTAGTGTCCTTTGAGCTGTGGTTTCTGTCACCTCTAGTCAGGAAGAAAGTCAAACAAGCAATTTGAACCTGGTGTGATGGCCTTGCTAATTGGGAGAGACAAGATGCCACCAAGCATGGTCAGAGGCCACTTGATGCAGACATCAAGTGAAAGTGACTGCTGAAGGGAGATTTGAAGGATAATTGGGTCTTATTTTGGAAAGGGGAAACAGGTGAAGTAGGAGTGAATCTGGACAATGGACTGAGAGAGGAGCCAACTAATTTTCCCAGGTATGGCTCCCCAGGGTGTGGAATGGAGTAGAGGCTAAGAGCTGGTTTATAGAAGACCTTGAAAGCATGCTGATAATTTTGGATTTAAGCTAAAGGCTGTGGAAACCATATAAGGTCCTCGGTAGGTGAGACACTTGGAAAGATTAGTCCACAGAAAATCTCTGTCACTATAGTGACAAGAAAATATTACACAAGGATCAGTGAAAAGGGAGCACAAAGAAAGGAGTTAGAAGGTTATTGCTGTGTAGGGAGGATGATGGTGGCTTAGAGTAGGTCGAAGCGTGAAAGAGGAGAGAAAACAAGATTATTCAAAGGGCTAAGAGAATTAAGAAGTCAGTGAAAATCCGAGGATAGTAGGGGAGGTAGAGATACAGGATACTTCCCAGTGTTCTGACATGAGCAGTGGACAGTGCCAATTAACCAGAGTAGACATCTGGAAGAGAGCCTAGCTCTCCCAGGATTGTGAAGGCTGTACCTGTGCGAGAGGCACCTGTGCGCCATGAACACAGAGAAGGCTGGTAGGCGTTCTGAAGCCTGGAAGACACTGACCGGTCCATCTCCTTTTACTGGACTGTAACATCTTCTGTAGCCTATCTTAGACATCTTCAGATGCCCCGTGACTGTCGCACAATTGGCTTGCAAGAACTATTGGAAGGAAGGAAGGAATAAATGAGTGAAGTGTGAATATTTCCCATGGTGGCCCACCATATCTGGTCTTTCCCACAAAGGGCTGCATTGGGTCCTTTTAGCCAGTCAAGATTTTCCTCTTAGCCCTTTTAGGATTCTTACCTTGAGTTCTTCCAATGTAACAAAGTGGTTTCTAAAATGTCAGGATACATATAAGAGCCACTTACCTCCTTGGTCTGAATACACCTTTTCTGATGTTGTGCTGCTGGTGGTAGCTGCTTTTTTCTTCCGGACATTGAGGTAGTTTGCGACTTTAATGGAGGTCTCACATAGATAGTCATGTACTATTTTGTGTTACCCAGGCTAATGTTCAGATAATGAAAAATGACTGTAGTTTTAAAACCTAAGTAGTTGAGGCTTCTGCAAGGTACACTTACCCACATAATGAGAAAATGAATCATCCTTTCTAAAGTGGATCCTATCAGATGTCATTTTTCTCCTATATTTCTATCCAGTTTGAAGTTAATCTGGCATTATCCCTAGGTATTATGTAGGGAAAGTGGTAAGAAAGAACGCTTATGCAGAATATTACTGCCTCAAATATAGCACATGTGTTCTTGAATCAATGAAGAATTTCTTAGAAAGTTATAGGAACAAACACACACAGACCCACACACACACACACATATTAGCTCTCCTGTAAGGAGCTTGTTATAATGCAGGCCATGGAAACTCTTTGGAAGAGCGCCACTTGGGAATAGCGGGTGTTCTTTTTGGTTCCCTTGGCAGTGAGGGACACTGTGCGTCAAGGTTAGGACTTTGGGAACTAAATAATAGAACTGAACTAGAATTTATTATTTTTTTTCTTCTAGCAAGAAATCCCCTAAGGTCATGGACTCTGTCTTCAAAAATTCTAGAGATCTGAAGTGATTAAGAATTGAACTTTCTTATGTTTATCATACACCACTAGGGAAGAAATCAAGTGAATCCGAGCCCTGATGAGAAATGCTTGGGTTTCAGTCAAGGTAGTTGCAATCAGAATATAATTCAAGATGCTGGGATAGGAGATCACTGATTTCTGCAAAAAGACAAGTAGACTGCCCCCCTCCCCCAGCCCAAGTCACTCTTGATCTTCATTTTTAACTTTGCTTTGCAAATTAAGCCTTTAAAAAAGCATCCTTGATTGAGGTGAACCATGCATACTTTTAAGTTACGTTGTGCTTAACTCTGTCTCTCCAGGGTAAGTACATTCTGGTTGTGGCTGTGCAATTCAAGATCCGTTTGGTTGAAAGACACCAAAGTAATTGCATAAGCCTTCTTACAGCTCGGAAGGATTATGAGAATTTTTATTGTAGAGATGTTCGAGTCTCCAGCAATGAAATAATATACTTTAAGTGATTTTTTATAAGTGAAACTTTTTTTTTTTTTGCATTGATGCCTTCAATTGACATCTCTATGCTGATGACTCTCAAGTATTTCATCCTTTTACCAGATTTACTTTCTGAGCTTTGGTTTGAATATCAAAGTGCACTCTTGACATCAGTACTCCTGGGATGTCATGGTGATAACTCACATTCTGCAGGTTTCAAACTGAACGTGTGATTTGATGCTCAATGTGCTGCGGCTCCAGTGTTTCCCTGTCTCCATGTGTGGTATCACCGCCTGTTCAGTTGTATGGTCAGAACCCAGGCTAGGATTATATCCTTGCCATGGCTGTCTCCTTCATCCCATATCCAGTTAATTCATCAGCAAGCCTTGTAGATTTTTTTTTTGTTTGGTGTTTCAGGAATCTGTCTACCTCTCACTCAGGCCCTCTAGTCCAGTGATCCTCAACCAGGGATGATTTTGCTCCTAAGGAATGTTTAGCAATATCTGGAGACATTTGATCGTTAAAGCTGGTAGGTTGCTACTAGCATCTATTCAGTGAGTAGAAGCTAGGGATGCTGCTAAGCCTTCTACAATGCATGAGAAAGCCCGTACAACAAAAAATTATCCTGTCCCAATTGTCAGTTAAGGTAAGTTTGAGAACTCATGCTCTAGTCTACACCTATTTCTTGGAATGCCATTCCCAGATCAGCACAAGGACTTTTGAGCTGCTCTTCCTCTGTCTAGTCCATAATCAATGCAAATCCAACTTCGCTGCCCTCCAGAGCTTGTGACTACTGCTAGGGTGAAGATCAAAGTTCCTCAGGATGGCCTTTCAGAGTTTTGCCTACAGCCACTTCTCTAGGGCCATCCGTGGCTCTCTCTTGTTCTCTGTTCTGTCCCTATCTCGGCTGCAGTCTTGGTCTTGGATATACTTTGTGCCTGTGGGTTTTGATGTACACTCCCTTCTGCCTGAAACATTGCTCATCCAACCTTTAGGTAATTCCTCTAGCAATATTCCAGTTTATAGCTGGAACATCATTGTTCTTGAGTACTGCTTTGTGAACCCTAGTTCAGTTCATCATCTAATACAAATTCTCATAGCCCTGAGCTTTTAAAACTACTGCTCAAATTTGTTGTAAACTTGTTCCCTTTTCTAAAAGTAGCTTATATTTATTAATCATCTAAGCTGAGTAGCTTACTAGGTACTCTGCAATTTTCTTTACTATAACAGCCATATGTCACTTCATGTTCTCTCAGTTAGTAGAGTCTAAGACACATTTCCCCTAATATCACTGAAATTAGGGTGTCCGTTTATCTCCGTGGCATCTAAACTTTGACAGAATATGATATTAATGCCACTTTATAATTGGAAAATCTCAGGCACAGAGAGGCTGACTCGCACAAGTTCACGTACTTAGAAATTGTGGTGGTGTCAGGACTCAGGCCCAGAAAGTCTGATGCACTGGACCATCCTGGCTTGAGTTGAATGGCTCCCTGCTCGGTCTTGTTGCTCTGAGGATTTTCAAGATAATACATGTCAGCCGGCGCCGTGGCTCAACAGGCTAATCCTCCGCCTTGCAGCGCCGGCACATCGGGTTCTAGTCCCGGTTGGGGCACTGGATTCTATCCCGGTTGCCCCTCTTCCAGGCCAGCTCTCTGCTATGGCCCGGGAAGGCAGTGGAGGATGGCCCAAGTCCTTGGGCCCTGCAACCCATGGGAGACCAGGAGAAGCACCTGGCTCCTGGCTTCGGATCAGTGCGATGCGCCGGCCGCAGCGGCCATTGGAGGGTGAACCAACGGCAAAAAGGAAGACCTTTCTCTCTGTCTCTCTCTCTCGCTATCCACTCTGCCTGTCCAAAAAAAAAAAAAAAGATAATACGTGTCAAGCATGTTTAGCTCTCTTGACCCATTGTAGCACTGGGTAAATGTCAGTTACGATTCTTATTAGTACTTTTATTATTTTCTTCATTATATCATTATTTAGAACAGTCTCTTCCACAGAAAGGAAGACTTCAGAAGGGCAAGGCCTCCCACTCTTGTGACTCTTGTGCTTCTCCCTGGATCTGTTTTTCATAGCACTGAGCTGGGTAATAAGCGTTTTTGAATGAATAAATGAATGCTTGAATGAGGAGAGGGACTATTAAGGAGAATTGGAGTTCTATCGTTTGAAGACACAAATGTTCATCTTGAGTGATTGGTTTGTGTCTCTCTTACAGTGCTTTCCCTGTTCGATGCTGTAACATTTGTTTATGTAATTGTCTTTTATTTCCTCACCAGATTATAAACTCCCTATGCGTGTGACACTGCATCCACAGCACCCACACAGCTGGATTGTAGAGAAGATACTCAGTATGCATGTTGGACTAATTGGCTCTAGAGTTGCTATAGCATTTCCAGCTCTGTTCAGGACCGGGTACTGCCATAGGGAGATTATCTCTAGGGATTGTTTTTAACATCGCAATAAAACTTTTTGACATTGATACACTATCACTTCCAAATTATCTTCAGTAGGATATCAAATAAATATTCCTGCATGTCTTTACAGACTTCCCATGAATTATGATAGAACATTCATCATGGGCAATTGAAAAATACAGATTTATATTTGGGATAATTTTCCTTTCTAGTTTCTGTTTTAATTTGTATTTAAATAAGAGTTAGGGATCATTTTTCAGAGAGATTTCAGGGGGATAGTTCCTTATTACCTTTATTTGCTAGTTAAAGAATGAGCAAACAGGTTTTTAAGTATTGGAGGTGGTTTATCGGAATTGCTCACTGTGTTGTAGAATAATGAATTTCTTTCCTTTCAATTGGCAGTACTTGTTGGAAAGGTAAAGGATGAATCTTTCTGTGCCAAGGAGAATGTCAGGTCATGGGCCTAAACAATTTACCTAGCTTCTTCCTTTTGGATCCAGTTCCATATCTTTGGCAGCTGAACGTGAAAAATATTGCATTCTGCCCTGTTGATGCCAAAAGTTCACAGAAGAGAGCATTTTTGGCAGAATGTGCTTGTTTTAAGGACAAAGGTGTTTGCATTTCATGTTTTATTTCCAGAGATTTGTTCACACACTATAGGTGAGTGATTCACAAAACATAAATTGTCTAGTAAGCACTTAGGGATACAGCACATGTTTCACCTTGATTGGCTGCTGAGAAAGCTCCATGGTGGCCTTTGTTACCTGGACTATAGTCTGGGTAAGGCTCAAGAGAGAGCGTTGAGTGCAGTGGAAATTAATTATAGTTGTGTAGCTTCAGCGTTTAAATGCCTTTGAACACAAAGGAAAGATATTTTGTTAACTACTATGACTTTTTTGAGCACATGACTTCTTATCTTAGATACTGTGCCTACAGGTTGACACTTCCAGGCAAAACAAACAAACAAATGAATGACAATCAAAACTCAAAAAGGAATGGCTGCATGTCACAAGCTAACAGTCTCCACATTGCATGTTTAACTACATTTTGTTTTGGGTACATACTTTGTGGACAAGTAGATTAAAATACTGCAGGATCCTCTAAGACATGGTCCCTTATACACATTTTAAGATATGCCAAAGTTTTATAACCTTCATATTAATAGCTATACAGATTTAAATCTTTGGGGCCATGTTACAAATCCACATAATTAAAAAATAGTAGGATAATGTGTGGAATTCTGTTATAAACACAAATAAGCAGAAAGCAATGCCAGTACAGCCTCTTTTTTGTTATCTACACGTACAAGTGGGTTCATGAGCCTGTAGTATGTCGGTCACTGTTGAATAGCCAAATCAAAACACTGCCTTCTCACAAATGGCTGAGAGATTTGCCTCCTTTGAGCTAACCATAACTCTATTCTGTATTATTTTTTAATGCATCTGTTCTTTTACCTTGCAATTTCACCTGTACTGACACTCCTATGAAACATTCAGAAATGTGTAGAAATACTTATTTCAGTATTGTCATAATATCAGAAATCTGGAAACAGCTTAGAATGCTTTCCCCTCAGCAGATGGACAAATAAATTACTACATTCACCCCGTGAAATGTTGTCTAATGTTTAAAGAGATGGGGATGAATCTGCATGTGCTGATGTATGTCTTAACATGTATCTGTGGGTTCACAACGATGTTGAGAAGATGGTTTTTTATTCATGTAAAGAAGGTGAGGTTTGTCTGTAGGTTTTGAATGCCTACATCCCTTTTGGGAATGTATGTGGCAAACAGTTCTAGGAATGGAAAGATTCAGAGGTTGGAAGATGTTTGGTTTTTGCCTTTATGTTCCTGTCTATGCTGTTTACATTTCAAAAACAGTTTCCTAAAGTGGTTCCCTAATGAAACAGCTCTGATATGAACCTTTGGTTGTTCCTCTGTCCTGGATGGCCATTGATCGGTGAATGGGAAGACATGGAGAGAGTGGATATTTCCATTTTGCTCGAGGCAAAAACTGCTGCTCCCCATGCAGCATGGACCTACCAGATGGCACAGCTGTGGGGCTGGGTGTGTGTCCTACGTGGTGCATTTTGTGGCCCCTGCAGCATTCTTAGGCTGTTGTTTGGACATCCTAACTTCACTGTCCACTTCCCTCATCCCCCCAGAAAGCCCTGATGTTTGTGGTGTTCGCCTTCAGAGTCCATCATTGTGGAGCCTTTTGTTAGTTTGGAGAGGGTGTTCTGTTGTTAGGCCAAATTGCAGCTCAGATAATTACTTCTGTTCACTTCCCTCTCTTCTTTGTAAGAGACAGCAAGGCTATTTTTGTTATGATAATAATGGATGCCCAGGGATTTCCACCCAACTCATGGTGGCCTTTCCTTAAGGCACATAATGCATTCAGAAATTGGTGAGTCTGAGCTCTCATTTTGTACATGGTCAAAAGCAAGTTTGCAGAAGCAGTGGAATCGCTTCTGAACCTGTGACTGAGTTAGGACCCCCAGAGAATCGTAAGAGACAGACTCTCAGTGCGTGTTTCCTACTGTGTCTGAGGGTGGGGTTGCCACCTTTAACCCAGAAGGGGGAACTGTCTGTGGGATTAATTTAAAAAAACAGAACAAAAGCCTTTATCAGCAGAAATCATAGAATATTGTGATCCTTCAGTGAGAGTCAAGGACTTACAAGAAATAATAATTTAAAGCTAAATACAATACACTTAGTATTTTGTCATCAAACACATGTTAAACCTTATAAATTTAAAGAGGAACAGTTAGCCATTTAATATATAAATAAATGTCAAGGAAATTAGGTAACTGTCATTGAGTTGAAAGTGTAAGATCAAAATGAAGATAGAAAGGAGGTTTCAATTCCTGTGGGCCAATCCTCTCTTCAGGAGTGTAGCTTATTCCTACACTGGGCTTGGCAAACCATTGTTGTACAAGGGTCTGGGAACCAGCAATAGAGGAATAGTAGAAAATAGCTGGATCATGTTTTAGTGTGAACAGCTTCAAAGTGCCAATCAGATCCTTGGCTTGCTCTGGTTTTCAGAAATACTTTGTGCAATGTGGATCGTAAAAGCAGAATTTGGCTCTAAAACACTGAATTAAAATTATTCTTAGGAAGGCTTCAATTAACTCCATAGCAAAACTACCAGTGTTCTCAATTTTGTAGCTGGAGATGCTTATGAGAGTGGCAGATGGCCACACAAAGCAACCGTGTTATTTTATTTCCAAATTTATGTAAACTGAACTCGTAAATTTTTAAAAATAAGACTTCTCAAGTTTTCCACAACATATTCTAGGCCCCAAAATCAAATCCTGGTGTCTTAAAACATCCTCTACGTCTGCTGGTGTGTATGTCTACAAATAAAGTGTCTCAGGTGGTTTAAAACTAGCCACCTTGCATCCTCCATATGTAGGAGACCTACATCCAGCCATCACGGTCTGTCCGCTCATCTGCCGCCTGGTGTTGTCCCTTTGTAGTCAAATCAATAATAGGCTTGAACCTTGGCTGTGCTCTGCTGGGAGACTGTAGGCAAATTATGTGACTGCCGTAAACCTCTCGGAATTCATCTGTGTAAATAGAAACAAACGAATGTTCAAGGATTCAGAAAGAGAAACCACATGAGGCAATGAGCACAGGACCAAGAACATAGTAGGTGCTTGATGATTGTTTTATTAAATCTTCCCTTTCTTGTTTACCCTTGTCCTAATGGAAGCAGAGGAATATTACAGGGTGGACTGTACTGTCTTTACATTCTATAAAATAATTTTTAAACTTGTTTATTTGAAAAGGGAGAGAGAGAGAGAGATCAATCTCCCTTCCACCCACTGGTACACTCCCCAGATGCCACTCCCAGAAATAGCTGGGCCTGGGCCAATAAGAAGCCAAGAGCCTGAAACCTAACTGGAGTCTCCCACGTGGGTGACAGAACTCAACAACCTGAATCGTCCTCTGCTGCCTCCCAGGGTGTGCATTAGCAGAAAATTGGAATGGGGAACACAGCTGGGACATGAACTCAGGCACTCTGCTATGGAATGTCGGTGTTTCCAGAGGTGTCTCGACTGCTACATCAAATGTCGTCTGTCTTGCAAAGCCTACGTGCTTGTATGCATCTGTCAAAACAAACCACCCCGCTGATAGAGCAGCCAAGAAGCAATCTTTGGAACCAGATAGCCCTTAGGAGTGGGCATGAGTTGGAGCGGGTGACGTAGCCTGGGCACTGCCCTCGAGGGAGGGTGCAGTCGCTGGGCTTTCCTGGCGTGTCCGGACTGAAGCCTGCTGCAGCCGTGGAGCACCCTTCTTCAGTGAGTGGGGATGAGTACATTGGTGTGACATGACTTCGTCACTAACTGGTTGAAAAATAGACCTTCTCAGCCCTAATCATGCATTAGGCAAGGTGCTCCCCCCCCCCCCCCCCGCCTCACTGAAATTCTGGAATTAAAGGAATTTTCAAACTGATGGGAGACCCTAGACACATCCAGTATGCGTCCTCCTCCTCCGTCTGGAAATTACAAAATAGAGGCCCAGAGAGCACGAGGTTGTGACCCCGAGGCTGTGAGTGGAGTGCGTTCCCTGCCTGGTGCTGCTTTCCAGGATCAGCCCTGCCCCATGTATTCTATCAGATCCTGATGGAGACTGGGTCTTGGCTTGATTACATATATATTTGCCATGACTCGGGTCTTTTTTTCTTTTCCTGAACCAAATTGAGTTCCAAGGAAAGGAAATACAGAGAGGAAATGAGGGTGAAACATGCATCTACTCAAACCTCTAATGGATTGTAGTCAATGAAAATAAAAACAAACAAACAAAAATCCACTGCCATTTGCTTTTTTGGTGATTTCTTAGTGTTTTTCTCCCTAAGAAGTAAAGAGACTTTGAAGAGCACTCTTGAGACTTAGATGATTGTGTCAAAAGCAGAGAGACACTTAACTTGAAATCTTACCTAAACAGGAGCGCTGTACGCTCCTCACTGATAAAATTCCCTTTTGAGTAGCACCTTCTGTGTTTATGTTCTTGTTTCCTTGACTTGTTACCGCCACGAGGAATGGCCACAAATGACTGTCCCTGACACCTGGGGCCTGAACACACATACAGTGAATCTGGCCCAGCTGCTGCTGCTATGTTCTCCGGGGTGGCTCTCCTGGGGGGTGACTGAGTGAGGGTTCCTTTGCCATGTTCTTCACATGTGGATGCTGTCACTTGGTTTTGGTCTTTTATATTTTGATCCAACTCAGGATTCATCTGGAGTTTGCTTCTTGACCCATTTGAGGTGTCACCATTGTTTTCCTTGGACCTAACTTTGTATTTTCCACTGCAAATTAGCTTGAGATGCAGTATATGGCTCCACTGTTGTCTACAGTAAAATCAGCCGTCAGGGATGCTCTCTGAGCCCAGTTAGAGGAGGGGTCAGCACTGCAGGGATTATCTTAGGAAGAGGGACTTTCTTGCTCTGTCGCTAAACAAAGGCTCAGAGGGGAAAAACAAAGCAAATATCTTCCCATTCCCATTGCCAAATAATTTCACATTAAAAAAGGTACTGCATAGAAGATGGAGATAAGGATCTCCATCCTCAAGGATGACACAGGGAGTGGAAGCAATTACAGCCTGGGCATTTGACAATTATATCTGCCAAGTCTTTATTTAATGATAAGATAATGTCTTTCTGATTTTAAGATTACATTACAACCTCTGCATCTCTAACCTTTTGACTGCCACAGCAGAGTTGCTAGAACATACCTCTTGGCATAAATGGGGTTTTCAAATGTGAGCGTTTTAAAGTGACAAGCCTCACACAATCCTTTTGTGTCATAGTCGGAAAAGCTCTGAGCATGGACTGTGCAGTCAAAGCAAGAATGCGAGCTCTCTACTTACTTGGTTCTCATCTTCTCTTTTGGTTTCATTGCTTTTGATACCACCTTCATTTCTTATCTCTTCATTTTGCAGTAATAGAAGAAGCCTTAACAGTTGCAAGATTGCATATTTATATCAGAGTTCAGCCTGGGAATTCATTCTTTTCTAGGGCAGCAGAGAGATCATGTAAAAATGGTGACCACATGTTGACAGAATGCATGATTTAACAAAACCAAAGGCAATCATTTCAAAGAAAAATGTTTTATTTTCTGCCAGCAGAGTATAATGGAGAGAAATTGGCTGGTATTATTTTAAAAAATTGCCCAAATCACTGTAGTTAGTGTAAAATTGTCTCTGGAACTATTTCCTGTAAGTTAACCAGACATATGATTGTATCCTTTCTATTTTGAATACCGAAGCTCACGTTTCAACTGTCCTGTGTGGAGCCCGCCAGGTATAATAGCCCTTTGTAAAGGTGCTTCCTTTTCTTTTGTAGTCTTTTCCGTCTAAGCCTGCATTCTCATTCATCCCAAGCCTAGAATACTTCTAGTTCGGGGCTTTTCAGAACTTTGGGCTATTTGTACTAAATAGTGTTTGCCAAAAATCAAGACAATAAGCCACTCAAAATGTGCTGCTCCAGCCTGCAAAAGTTCAAGTGAGATGAATGTAAACACTGTTTGTGTTATTAAAAATGCTCAGCACATTTCACTAGAAAGGAGATTTCATTTTTATTTAACATGTGCTTCATAGAACTCACTGGTTTTTCTCCTAGCACTTAAAATAGCTTCAGACATGCCACACTTGGACCTGCTTATACTGTTTGCAGGTATTACTAGCAGAAAGTCAGGTTTACATATTAATGAAAAGAATATGGAGTCTGTTGTGTTCACAATCAGTCCCATTCCTCTGAGCAAGTCAGAATGGCCTATGACGTTGGGTAGAATGCTAATGGTCATCTCGGTACTTTGGCCAGTGATGTTTTCAATGGCTTAATAGCAATTGAGGATTGCTTGATATAAGGATTTCTTTCAAGTTAGTTACAAACTAAACCATCTCCTGGGATCTGAGCCTGTATTTAAGCAGAACTGTGGAATCAGCTATGCAAACAGATTGAAACATAGTGTAAATATTAACTTACCTTGGGGACCGATAGAAGTGTTGCATTTGTGTCTACACAGTGCCCAGAGTATCAGTGCTTACCAGATAGAGCTGATTGATTTGGGTTTCCTCTGGTGTCAGACAGCAGCCAACGTGTACCTGTAGACTGCTTGATGCAGATGTGTGACATTCAGCAGCAATGTTCCAAAGCAAAAAAAGAAAAGATTTAACTTAGAGCTCTAACACTCATACACATCGGATTGTTCTTTTGTTCTTAATTAGGAATAACTTCTGTGCACTCCTTTGCCTGTTCTGTAGACCCAGTCATTCTTTTGGAAAGATAGAAATGAGATGATTTCATTTTTAATCAACAGACATTTTAGTTAAATTGGTTTTCCTCTATTATCCATGTCTTTAATAACCATGTAACTTCACGGAATCCTACGTGAGAACCAGATTGTATATTTACTCATTGAAGCTTTATGACTGGAGTAGACACTATAAGGCTGAAAGGGAAATGGGTCACAACTCATCCAAACGACAGGTAAACTGGTAATTATCTTAATGCACAGCAAACAAATATACCAGTAGTTCCACTAATATATCAAAAACATAACCAAACATATGATCTTTGGAATGGACATTTTGCACAGTAGTTAAGCTTCAGTCACCTACCTGCATCCTATATCAGAGTGCTTGGATTCAGCTCCCAGCTCTACTCTCAATTCCAGCTTCCTGCTAAATCCTACTTGGAAGGCAGCAGCTGATGGCTCAAGGAGTTGGATCCTTGTCAGGCATGTGGAAGTCCTAGCTTGGGTTCCTGGCTCCTGCATTTGGCCTGGGCCATTGTGGGCATTTGGGGAATGAACCAATGGATGGGAATATTTGATCTCTTTCTTTTCCTCTCTCTGCCTTTCATCAAATAAAGAAAAATTAAATGACAATTTTTTGGTGGAAAATGTCCCACAAAACAATTCCTTTGTTCTAAGGTGAGAAAAGATAGATCAAGAGAAACTAAATATCTTAGTCAAATCATACAGCTCTGAATGGCAGACCTTGGCTCTGCTTCCATGTCCCATGACTTACAGGTCAATATTTGGCTGTAATAAAAGCGGTCATTTTCTCAGTCATATTTTTCCTACACTGAATACCTTTCTTATATGGACCACCTGACCCTATTCAATTAACTCTACTTATTTCCCAAATGATTTGTCTTTCAATTGCTTCAGCCTAGATCTGCTTACAAGGATCTTTTATGCTCTGATACCATCCAGGACCTTCCACTGATAGCCTGAACTATTAAGATACACCTGCCTCTGGCAGCTCAGTTGACTTCATTCTGCCTAGGAATGGAAGTTTCCTGACCCCAGAGCGAGAGGGAACTCTTTACTAATCAGGAGGAAGTTCTTTCCTTCCTTCCTTCCTTCCTTCCTTCCTTCTCCTTCCTTCCTTCCTTCCTTCCTTCGCCTTTGCCTTTTCCTTCCTTCCTTCCTTCCTTCCTTCCTTCCTTCCTACCTACCTACCTACCTACCTACAGAGAGAGAGAAAGGCCTTCCGTCCGCTGGTTCACTCCCCAAGTGGCCACAACGGCCAGAGCTGCATCGATCTGAAGCCGAAGCCAGGAGCTTCTTCCTGGTCTCCCATGCGGGTGCAGGGGCCCAAGTACTTGGACCATCTTCTACAGCTCTCCCGGGCCACAGCAGAGAGCTGGATCAGAAGAAGAGCAGCAGGGACTAGAACCGGCACCCACATGGGATGCCGGCACCGCAGGCAGAGGATTAACCAACTGCGCCATGGCGCCAGCAGAATTTCCTCTCTTAGCAACAGAAGAAGTGCCTGGGCAGTGACTTATTTCCATATATCCACCATCCCCCAGGAGGGAAGATCTGTTGGCTTGAGGTTTTGAAAGTCCATGGATAGGTGGCTCTCTAGGGACTATAAGCTCCTCACCCAAATCTGTGCTTTCCAAACGAGGACACACGATAGCTGGTGAACCCATGTGAAAGTTGAGCACACTGATACAGAACAAAGAGGCATTCTTTCCCTTCTTCCTGTCTTTCCCGCAAAAATTGTCTGGGAGTTTATACGTGCTAATCTTTAAAGTGCAGTGTAAAAGACTCAAACTTGATTCTGTATCGTAAGATCTAAATTTACATCTAGCACATGCCCAGAGTAGCATAGAAATGCATGCTAACAGAAATCTTTATGAGTTGAGTCAAATGCTGTCTCATTTTTTGTCTATCATATGAAGGGTCTTCAAAAAAGTTTGTGGAGGGTGGGCATTTGGCCTAGTAGTTAAGATGCCCACTTTCTGTATTGGCGTACCTGGGTTTAATTCTCCCCTTCAGCTCTTGACTTCAACCTCCTGATAGTGCACAACCTGAGAAGTAGCAGTGATGGCTCAAGTAATTTGGTTCTTGCTGTTCACAGGGGAGCCCTAGGTTGAATTCCTAGCTCCTAGTTTCCTGTCAGTCCCATTACAGGCATTGGGGAGTGAGCCCGCAAATAGGAACGTTCTCTTTTCTCCCTCCGCTTCTCATAGTTAAAAAAAATAAAGTTCATGGCAAATATGTATTACACAGAAAACTATGTGTGAATTTTATTATTTTTTGTACCAAAATAACTATCTTTTTACTTTTCCATGAACTTTTTGAAGTTCCATCAAGTCTTTGTCAATTTGTACAGGATTTTGCCAGATCAGATCAGTTGTCCTTATACAATTGAAGATTTTGGTGTGATTTGGCTCTGCAGGAGTCTGCTTTGTGCCATTTCTTCTCCTTGTCATCATGGTTCTAATATAGGTATTGATAACCATGCATCATGCCTGATTAAAAAAAAGAAAGTTCCAACAAGGCTTCTAAATGAAGGCTGTAATTTTGTATTGGATTTCTAGTGACATGAGCAAATCACTTGCTCTTTGCCCTTATGGATTTTATAATGTCATCACAGTCTATCAATAAAATTATAGCCTACCGTTGGACGTATACCATTCTTTACAGTATTGCGTATACAGGAGTGGAGGGAAGCAAATTACAGCATGTTTGCCCTGGGATGCACTCCAGAAGGCTGTGTGTGTGCCTGTGTGTTTTCTTTTTCAATTGAGATTTACTGTACAATCAGTCCTGGAAGCTACAGATAGAGAGTGGTGACTGATTCTTACATAGGAATGTTTCTCTTGCTTGCACCTGCTGTGAGTGAAATTGACTAGAATTGTGCCATTCTGATCAATTTTGTAAGGCAGCAGACTCTGCACAAAGACATATGAGCTGTCCCTTCCACCTGAGCTGTCAGCTGCCGTCCCAAAGGGAAAGGAGCATTACCGGAGCCCAGGAGGATAAAGCCAGGAGGGAGTGAGAAGGCCACAGATGCCTCTGTAAGGAAACACATGTGCAAAAACACACTTCAAAAATAAATTTAAAAAGAGGTCAAAGCAGATACGTGGAAGCAGAAGAGACTGAGCAGTGGGAAAACAGGATTCCCAAACCCTGAATTTCCTAAGGTTTCTCTAGATCGTTGTCTTACCTGCTCCTTTAGAAACTGGAAGAGATGAACCATCTCCCTTTAAGTGAGTTGTGGGTATCATGTGCTCTTGAATCCTCTCTCTGTAAACTGTCAGAGCTTCTCCTGGGAGCACTGCTTCTGGCCACTGTTGTTTTGTTGTTGTTTCTGATTTCATGTAAATACACGGATGTACTGTGAAGATCCGGGATTCCCTTTGAGAAAGTTTTGCCCATTACTGTTGTCAGGAGGATCCCTGGTGATTGAGTGCTTTGAATATGAATTGTTTGATTTGGAAGAGAAGCTGGCCAGGCCCCTGGCTTCTACTTCTTGTGGAACTCAACAGCATCCCCTCCAGAGTGCAGATAGGAGAAGTGACTGTGTTGTGAGAACTTAAATATTTCTGGCAGGAAAGAATTTATGAATACCAAGGTTGAGAAAGGTGCCTGTGTGTCTTCACTTCTCCCTCCCTCCTTCCCTTTCTGTGTTATTTTCCTTCCTCCCTTTCCTCCCCCCTTGCCTCCCTTTTTGCCTAATACTGAAGGACTCATTGAGTCACACTCACCTCTACCACCACTCCTGGATGTGTTCCCTGTGTTAATTATGACTTCTAAGGACGTTCAGATCCTCAGCAGTAGAATCACCCTTCAACAAATACGGGAGCCATGCTCTGTCAGCAGGACACTTTCACAATAGGAAAGTCCTTCAGATTTAAGGGAAACAGGATGAAAAGATAAGTTTTTTCTGATGCCAAAACGTTTGAAATCCATGCATGTGACAGCTCTTCAAAAAGTTTAGGAAAAGTACATATTATGTGAAAAATCTATGCAGGGATTTCAAAGCATGTTTGCACCAAAATAATCTTAGCTGTTTGTTCTGTTTTCCACCAACTTTTTCGTGTTCCCTTACATTAGTATTTCACTAATAAAAACAAAGTCTGGTTTGGCATACACCATTGAGAAATTGTTAATCACTAATTTGGGGTGGGGAGCTATATTCTGATGACTCATTGTAAAATGAATGTTTTTCTTTTTAATGGTTGTCGTTGTCTCATGATGCTAGCATAGTGAGCTGATTGAACTTTCAGCTGTGAATGGATGATTCAATCTGTGTGGCTTACATATAGTAAGTGCATCTATGTACTTACCTGCATATGCACATTTTCAACTTTCTCAGCAACTTTTAGTAGTAAGCTAAATCCCATGGAATAGTAAGTTTGCTTTTTCTTGATTATAGTAAACCTATGGGACTGAGGAAAGTCAAAGCAAGTGTTCTGCCATTCAGAGGATGGCACTGTTACCGTGTCAGTGTGATTTCTTTTCTTCCAGTCCAGTTTCAGCCTGCCTTTTCCCCTCCATTTTGTGCCACTTGCCTTTCCTCTTTGTCACCTGTATTTGCTAAAAAGTGTACCCCATACCTTTAAGTGTCTCATAATTAAATTCTCTTAAAAAAGGCCATTAATGGCATTTCTATTTTTTAAAAAGATTTATTTATTTATTTGAAAGAGTTACACAAAGAGAGGGAGAGACAGAAGCAGAGAGAGAGAGATCTTCCATCCACTGGTTCACTCTCTGAATGACCACAACTGCCGGGGCTAGGCCAGGCCAAAGCCAGGGACCCAGAGCTTCTTTCATGTCTCTTATAAGGGTGAAGGCGAATACCTTCAAAAACCGGATATTTTATATTTTTGAAATCTAGGCATTTGGTGCTTTTTGAAAAGAATGGCCTAAAAAATTTAGGTTTAGATTTCTATTTAGAAACAAGTATGTTTGCCTAAATAAGGAAAGCCTGGGTTGCTGTTTTCCATAGTCCCCATGTCTCCTTGCTGCTGCCCTGTAGCGAGGTCCAGTAGCCATGCATCATCAGGTTTGCACTGTTTTCTTGAACTTCCTCCTTTGACTCAGCTGCATCATTTCTTTTGATCCGCAGGCATTTGCATTTGTGACCCCTACTCTAAACATTTATACCAGACTAAAAAATAACTCATAAAACCAAATATTAGCAACTGAAAATCTATACCACTCTTCAGGCATATATAACTTTTATGAGAAGAAATGTGAGTCATCCAAATAATGAATAGAAGAAAATAAAGGAGAAGGAAAGAAAACATTTGAAGTACCATCCTTGCACCCTTAGTAAAACATGAGCTTTAGTTCTGGTAAAGCATAAACAACCGCCCCTAAGACTGTTGCAAGTATTGAGTAGCTAGGGAAGTCTAAGTAGAAGACGTCATTGTATGGTTGAGTCTACTAAAACATGTGGATGTGTGTTAGCGTGTATCTGAAAAGTGACTCAGGTCCACAACCATAGGAATATGGCCCCATTGCTCATGGAGACTTGTTGGTCACCACACTATTTTGGAAACTCTGCTGCTGGGGAACACTGCTATTTTCATAACTGAAAAGAAAGACAAATTGATCTCTAGTTGGCCAATAACTCAAGAGGAGAAACCTGTTCACATGGGTAGCTCAGCCCTAACAAAATCGAACAAAATGCGAGAGAAGATAGCAGATGGATTTAAAAGAAGGATCATGTCAAGTGCCTATGAAAGGAATATCCATTCTGGTTAAGGATCTGTTGAGCCATCAGGGGTGTGTGTGTGTGTGTGTGTGTTTGTGTGGTAGGAGGAGGCTGGATGGGAGGGAGGAAGTGCTCGCCCATGTTGCACAGATTTTTTTTTTTCCATTATAGCTAATGACTTGGTGGCTATCAGATTCAGATACTATAGTTATTTATGGATGCTTTGTGATGGGGGCCCACTGAGAAAATCATTGACTTCCCTTGGTCTGTTTCAATTAAGCAGCTTAGGAATCATCGTGTGCTTTCTGGGATGTCAGAACTCTCTGTCAACAGTTTGAGTTCATGTTACTATCCAAGTTGCAGTAATTTCTGGTCCAAAATTCAGGTAATTTTGTGCTAGGTCTGAATTAATAAAAACATTTCCATTGATGTTCATATACAGTTACATCATGAAATAGAAAACTATGCCTTACCTTTTTATGCTTATCTTATAGATTTTCAACACTTACTTGATGCATTAAAATGTTACCATTCTTTTTTTTTATGGAATACGGTTTTTATTTGCAATTCTTTTTTTTTTACCATTCTTTATCATCCTACTCTGTAGCTAGATCTGTCTTTCAATAACTTGTACTCTAAAAGTCAGATTTTGATGAGAGAGCTAAGCATCGTCCCTGTCTTTCCAAACGGTGTGGCAGTTCTGGGAGGACTTGGTTCCAGTGTAATAGAAGCCTACAGACAAAAAGATGTTTGCTGTGTTGTCTTAGTTTATAAGGTACCTGAGTGAGGTATCTGATTAAATAAAATCTTATATGACGATTCCTGGTATGTAAAGTTATCTAACTGATACATATCATATTAGATATAGATGTAGATATATAGATGTAGATATGAGAGAGTGAGTTACTTTAATGCTATGGCACCATCCTGCTTGCAAGAGCCACAACCCATAGGAAGTACAGTAGGCTGTTACAGAACAGTGAATGATCCTAATTCCATTAGTTGAGCCAATCTTAGAAAGTTTGGTGGAGATCATGGGATACCAACACTGTGGCCATTTCTTAACCTAGACATGGATCAGGATCTGAAAATGTCCTCTGGAAACCCACTCTGTGAGATAGTTTTTGTTTACTTGTGATGGTGCTGATGCCTGGAAAAAGCCGACCACTGAATGGAAGCACATTTTCTCTCTAACCAGCACATGGCAGGTTGTGTACCTGTGGAAAGTGCTTCTTTCAAATTTTGAGGATACACAAGGCCATAGGGACCCCCAGCTTCCAGCTTAAGGATTGCATTGGTTGAGACCCTTTAGGGGAAACTTGAAAAAGGATGAAGGCCTCTCCCAGCTGTTCTAATTCCAGCTCTTTTTCAGAGGAGTAGCCAAGCTGAAGTATTTCCTCCCAGTATTTTCCAGGTCTCACTGTTTTAAGAAGTCATGGCAGAATATCAGTTGAAAACTGTATCTGGTAAGCATTTAATGAACAAAAAAGTCCCTAAAGCATCAAGGCACTTCTCATACTCAGCTTGTCCTTTTATTTTTCTTTTCCTCAAAATATAGGGTTTTTTTTTGTTGTTGTTGTTACTGCTGTTGTTAAAAAAGATACATGTTTACTGAAGATATTTCTGCAAATCAAGTCAACCACTCATCCACTACAAACAAAAGGAATGATTTTACTGTGTAGAAATAACCACCTTAACCTTTTGGTTTGTGGGAATTTGTGTGTTATTGGGCCAGCGCTGTGGTGTAGCGGGTAAAACTGCCATCTAGGTATTCCATTTTGGCAGAGGTTTGAATCCTGGCTGCTCCACTTCCAACCCTGCTCCCTGTTAATGCACCTGGGAAAGCAGCAGAGGGTGGCCCAAATGCTTGGACCCCTGCTCCCCCATGGGAGACCTGGAAGAAGTTCCTGACTCCTGGCTTTGGCCTGGCTCAGCCATCCCTGGCCTTTGCAGACATTTGTAGAGTGAACCAGCAGATGGAAGATCTCTCTCTGTCTCTCTGCCTTTCAAATAAATGTATTTTTTTAAAAAAGTGTCCGTTATCATTTAACACATAGTAAAGAATTTTCTAAACCACTGAGTACTTTTGCAACAACCTTGTTCAGTATCTTGAAGATATTACAAATAATTTTTATTTAAAGTTCACATCAAATATGCAGTGAACCTCCTTTTAGCTCTGTTTGTTCACACTGTTGATTATTTTTTCTACCATATTGTAGGTGTTAGCGTGGCTCAGAAATAGACAGCTTTTGATGCCTTTAGATTTATATTTGCCAAAGTGTCCTCTAGAAATTGTAGCAATTTATACCTGTGGCAACCATGCACTTTGCTTTTGGAACCGGGATGAATGGTGAAGTGAAAATATGTGTCTTAAAAAACTAGTCAGGTAATTGATCGATAGACTATACGGTCTCTTCCGGCTGATGGGCTTGAATTCCCAGTTGTGGTGTTTAAAGGAAGGGTGGCCATTTTACTTACATATCACTATTTCACAAAGGAATGTAGACAGTTTAAGTATAATGGTGGGTTCATTGATGTGAAGGAAAAGCATGTGCTATGTTTGCAGGATTCACATGACTGTAACTTTCATTTTTCAAACTTGGAGATCTTCAAACTTGTCAAAGCATGCTTTCTCCCTTGCAAGTGTGTCATATCAAGCTTGAAAGTTTCAAAAGCTTACTTCTACTCAGCTGTGCTTGCAAAAGTGTTTGAAATTACACTTAAAGAAAATTGAGAGAAAAAAATAGAATTTTCCCCCTAGAAAAGGTCATTTGAATTTGAATTCCAGAGCACTGTTGTTTAGGATTTAGAGCAATTAGCAGAACATCCATCTACTCCAAATTGGAATGTGTTTATGAGCCTGAAAAGTGGGGGTTTTACTGAATATTTCATTAAGGAGTTGAGGTTTCATAAAAATTACTATGAAGTTTATACAATTGTAAATTAAAACTATCAATGGCTGAATTGTCATCTAAATATGATAGGGGAAAAAGGAATTATCAGAACTCCATTCCTAATATATAGATGGATGGATGATGGATGATGGGTGGATGATGGATGGATGGATGGATCACAGATAGCATGAATATCATGGTGATGATGAAGATTTAGCTTTCTTGCCAAGGTTCAAATGTCTTTCCCAATGACCACTGGCATTAGTTGTTTTCCTCGCCATGCATTGCTTCTGTGAGATGGAGGATAACAAACCTTGTGAAAAAACAACTGTTTTGCCAAGGACTGTCCCACATGTGGAATCTACAACCCAGTATAAGAGCAGATATTTGGCAAAGTGGTTAAGACGCTGCTTGGGGTAGCATCCACGTGCCATATCGTAGCACTTGGGTATGAATCCACTTCCGATTACAGCTTCCTAGTAAGGCACTTTCTGGGAGGCAGCAAGTGATGGCTCAAATACTTGGGATCCTGACACCCACCTGGGAGAGACCTCTGTGGTATTCCCGGCTCCTGGCTTTGGCCTGGCCCAGGCCCCAGCTGTTGTAGGCATTGGGAGCACAAACCAGTGGATGGAAGATCTCTCTTTGTCTTTGCCTTCCTGTGATAGCTTTTCAAATAAAAATAAGGAATATATAAATAAATAAATGACATACAACATCCAGGTAAAGTCCTCCTTGAGATAAGAAAACTTGTGATTTTGGGGGGGTGGGTGTGAGAAGTTGGAGGGAAAGTACCAAACCCATACCATGCCCTCCAACCCACCACAAGACGTGACCGACAGCAGCACTGCATTGAGTGTCTGTACATGCAGCAGAGACCATCTGCCTGCCTCCGTGCTTATCATTGGTTTCCCCCTCACTGCTGATACTGGCAGCCATGAATTAAATGAGATAATGTTTGAAACATGCCAGACCCCAAAAGACAAATATCACATGTTTTCTCTTATTGTGGTAGTTAATAATAGAGACTATAAAAATTATGTGAATACCATATCATTTGGTATATAGTTATAGTCTATAAACTCACTGAATCATACCATGTCAAAGACAATATATGTTTAAAAAAACTGGAAGGAGATGGGTGAGGACTCTTGGAGTAGTAGTAATGTTTTGTTCTTAAATTGGGTGTTGTGAGGGTGATCAGTTGATAAGAAACATATTTGTATACTTTTGTGCATTTCTTGGTGTGTATACTGCATTTCAATAAAATGTTTAAAAATTGAAACAAAATCCATAGACATTGACAATATGAGGGGGCTTCAACAAATTCATGGGAAAAAAGGATTATAAGATGAGTTCATTTTGGTGCAAAAAATTTTCAAATTCACATAGTTTTCTCAAAATATGGATTTTTCATGAGCTGCTTGAAGACCCCTTGTATGCATGGGTTTCAAAATTTTTCTCCACCAAAATAAAACTCTACTTTGAACCAGCTTTTTCAAAAAAAATTTTTAATATTATTGATTTGTGTTTGAGAGAGCAAGTGAGTGCCAGCAAGTGCAAGAATATCACCTTATGCAATGGCTTACTAGGGACCAAAGCCAGGATCTGAGAACTGAATCCAGGTCTCCCACATGGGTGGCACCAACTGAAGTACTTGAGCCATCACTGCCACCTCCCAGGGTCCCCGTTAGCAGGACCCTGGAGTCCGGGACCAGAGCCGGGAAGCACACGCCCACCCTTCTGTGAACTTTGGAAGCATCCTTACAGTAAGCATTCAGACATGAGAGTGTTTCTTATCCTACTGTTTCATGCTGGGCTTTGCTGCTGCTGCTGCATAGTCTGAAATAGCAGAAGAAAGAACATGTGTTTGCCTGCTATGGATGCTCTGAAAAGTAGTACTGGAGCTCCCTGGGTGGTCGAAATTCTGGCAGTGGTCCTTGGCATGGTCAGTAACACGTGCAACCATCCAAGGGTAGCCACCGTTACCTCTCATTTTGCCTTTCAGGGAGATGCTCTGACCCTTTCAAATATTTAGCAGGAGACTCTCCTCTCAATG